>NC_052124.1:2907897-2914904 GCF_012273895.1 Zerene cesonia | reverse complement strand
TTAAACGGTTTGAGTCTAACAATTTTTACTTCAAAAAGTAAAGTATGTGTTTTCAAATAGGGAACTAATAGAACTTTAGTTGATTTGAGGTTTAATGATGATTTGTTACATGTAGTGCATAACGTCAAATATTTGGGTAGCCACTTAAGGTCAGAACGAAACTCAGAGACGTGGTTGTAATTCCGTAGACCAAATATGAAGCGAATACAGTGATTTTGGAGACGCTCGAGCTTGCTTAATTGGTCTACGGAAAGATTGACATAGCTTACATCGGCGTAATCAAGTATCGGTAGAAGAAGGGATTGTGCTAGCAAAATTTGGGTTGGGATGGGAAGGAAATTTTTGTGACGGCGAAGAGAACCAACAGTTGCATAAACTTTCTTACACACCACCCTAATGTGATAATTCCACGATAAAGTGCTGTCAAAGTAAACTCCAATAGATGTGCCATCGACTAGAATAGATGGGAGATTCACCCAATTAACCCTTGCAATCAAAGAAGGACTACCAACAATAATAACTTGAGTTTTTAAGGGATTTACTTGCATACCGTAATCCGAACTCTATGTAACATTGCTGCTGAAGTCTTTGTTGATTGAATTGATTTCCTGGGGCAAATCATCAAGGGCTGATTGAGTATAGATTTGGAGATCATCGGCATACATGTGGTAGTCGCACGTTAATTTGTTTGAAATAGTGTTGATAAATATGGAAAATAATAATGGATACAGGACTCCCCCTTGCTGAACACCAGCACTAACATCACACCATGACGACGTAAACTCCACTATATGTATACGCTGACGACGCACGTGTAAATAGCTGTTAAACCAGTCTCCGGGTGTCTCAGGTATCCCATGCACAAGAAGAATTTTGCATCTACTTCTCATTTCTTCATAAAGTTTTGAAAGCATATCAACTTGTGATTGAATACATTGAAGAGATGTCATGACAAGACCCCGGAACATGTAAAATTCTGATGAAAGATTAATATTGGGGCTTCCTAGATTTTGTGAGGACATATCTAACTGACGTTGAAAATCTTCCATTCTGTCCCTAACAATTGAGACATCTGTGCTAATGTGTGTTTAATGTCATCGATATTTTATTTCTTAAGAATTTATGTGGTACAGTTGTTTAAAAGTGATGTGTTATTATAAAGGATATTTATACTGATTTGTACAAACTTTTGAACTTGCATTACACAAGTTCAATTATGAAAATAAATAATCTATGAAACTTTTAAGACTACAAAAACGTGTGCTCTTTTTAACAATCTACCCCTGAAAAAGTTGTTGCTGTTTTTTATATGACAATGCAGCTAAAAGTTCCTTGCTTAAATTAGATAAAGTTCAAAATTATTAGGCTCTACGTGTAATAGGTGGCTATATACGTAGAACTCCAATTCATGTTATGCAGAATGACCTTTGTATTCCACCCCTGTTCCTTCAATGGAAGTATTTAGCAGGAAAATTTATTTCAAAATGTAGGTCATTCAAAAATAATTTTATCTAATGCAGCACTAAGTGAATTGTATTTACCAAGTGCATCTCGGTATTAGAGGAATACAAATCTTCCTCTCCTCATCTTATCACAAAGCGATTAAAATTCATTAAGCATAATGGATACTTAGGTTAGTAACATTAATGCTCGGGATTTTATCTCAGATGCCATCCCATCAGCAATTAGTGGTGGTGCGGCCATTTTAGATTCATTTCTTGAATGTAGCCTTAAGTTCAAAATTGATTCGGAGTTATCCATTACGCATATTGTATTAATTGCTATAGCGGAAGCTTTGGCGTATATTTAATCTTTGAATTTCGGCCATTTTGTCATTTTAACTGAGACTCTAAAAGCTCATTTGGCTCGCTGTGCCTCTCAAATGAGAGGAGTACCGATTGCCTGAATAAAGAAGTAATCTTACAACGGACACCATCTCATATTTAGCTTAAAGAAAACAATTAGGTTGATTTATTAGCCAAACAAGCAGCTTTAGCGAGATACCCTTGGAGGTCGCTCCATTGTACACAGATCATTTTAAGTATGTGAGCCATAAATGTTTAATTGTTTGGCAGGAGTATTTTGATGAAAGGTCGCGAGAAAAAGAAATTTGGTTTAGAACAATTCAACCAAATATATGTACCTCGATACTAGAACACGTTCAGGACACATTTCATCAAATAAGTTTGCTCATTTAATGCAGAAAGCAGATTGCCCAATGTGTAATGACTGTGGTATTGTGGATGATGTGCAGCATATTCTGATGGATTGTGTTCGATACGCACAACTTAGAGTACAGAACTTTAGGTATAAAAAATGTCGGTTGAGTGAACAGCATTCTCGCCTGTCCCTCGTCGGTAGAGGTGCGGGTGCTGGTCAGACTTACCGATATTGGTTTAAAATAAGTGTTATGTTTTAATATGTATATGTATGTGTAAAAAATAAAAAATAAATAAATAAATTGGCGGTTTTTACTACGCGACGTCTGTATTGGCAGCAATCTCGATAACAATAATTATCTCATCATTTGCGAGTCATAATAACATGTGATACGATCTAAGCATAAAGATAAGTAGTTAGGTTATTAGGTATTGCAATGTGTTTAAGATTGAAATTTAAAATTAATTATTTGTATAAAGTTCTATTTGTCAAGCGATGGTAAACCAAATGGAACATGCATTGACGGTAGCCTAAACAACTAACAAAGTATATACTCACCTGATTTGAGAAATATTAGACGTATGCAATACCATTTCACTATCTCGCAGAGCAAGCTGAGCGCACCGAACCCCCTCCCCCTTGCCCCTTCCCCCTCTATCCTCTACAACTGACCGCCGCGGCCGGTCCGAGCCTTGTACTTTGTTTAAGCGAATAAAATTGCGATATCTCCCAAGATATTCATTAAAATCGAATGATGTAACGTTCACTTTTGTTTTACATTTAATACATAGAATTAATTACGTTTTTATTTTGGCGTGGATAAAATACAATGTTATGATTCTAAAAACACCTTCATAAACAATGCAGTATTTTGAAACAAAGATTTTACCCCACGGTGTTTTTCACATTTAGCTCAGCTAAATGTCTCTGTAACACAATGACAAGATAATACCAAAACAATTTTCCAAATCCAATAATATCAAGTTGTTCCTGTGAATAGCGCGTTCAAGCAAATAACCAGACGGACAAATTCATAAACTTATATTTTGAAATAAAAGACTTTTAGCGGATTTTAAACGCGCTTTAGTCATTGTATTATTTAACTTGACGTATATCGAGAAATTCAAACACGAAACACTCGCATAAATTCAAACAAAAGAAAATACTAAATTATTGAACTTTCTACTATATTAAGAGAATAAAAAAAGGAAATTAAAAGGAAATCCGCATTTTGCTTTGCTTGGATTGCAATAGCCTTATCTGCATTGAATTGCTCCTGACCTAAAATGTGTGTTTAGTGACAGTAGGTAGGTAATGCAGGTACTTACTTAAAATATTTTTAATAATTTAATAGTTGGCAATTCTTAGCAATCTACGACTACACGTTATCAGTTTCCTTAATTATCATTTGTATTTTACTCTTGGTCATTGATCAATTTCAAATAATTAACTGTCCATTGTTTTCCAAGTTAATGTTATATAGGCAGGGAATCTGTTCTTACTTGTTCTTACTCTTTTCTTATTATTGATGCATGTCTACCGTCGACCAGGACAATCGTAGCGATTAATAATCTTTGTCTCTTGATGCTGGAAATAAATTATATTAAAGTTTTATATGCAAATTTTATATCAATTCTAAAAGGAGATAAGATAATGATTAATATATAAAGTAAAGCGTCGGGCGGCGGCGTCACAAGTGTCAGAGAAGCAGCAGTATGGGCTCTACCCTGCGAGTGTGCGCGTTGTGGCTAGTGCTGGCGGCGAGCGCGGGCTGGGTGCGCGGAGACAGCTACCACCGCGAGCCGAGCGTGGGCCGCGCGGCGCGCCGCCCAGCGCCCGACGCGGCCGAGCGAACGGCCGCGTTCTGGGTCGCCGAGGCGCAGGCCGGCATCGCCGAGCGGCTGCGCTACCACGCAGCGGAAGGCAGTGCGCGCAACGTCGTCATGTTCCTCGGCGACGGTATGTCCGTGCCGACGCTAGCAGCCGCCCGGACGCTGCTAGGTCAGCGCAATAACAGACCCGGAGAGGAGGCTAAATTGTCCTTCGAGAAGTTCCCCACCGCCGGGCTCAGTAAGGTAAAACCTGTAGTACTTTTGCAAATTTAATTGAGAATAGATCATACTAAGTGTGTGCGTGAACATTAGCACCGGTCGGAACTTTCATGCGTGTCTCAATCTAATAGCAACGGAACATATAAGAAGTATCGTTATGGATTAAAAGAGTAGAAATTATGTATAAAGCTGAATTTATTTTTATTGTTGATACTTGTCATAGAAATATTGGAAAAATTTATTTTAATAATTTATTTTTCATTCAGGGCCCCGAGTCTACTGATTTAAACTGCTTCCATTGCGCCTCAATCAAGTTATTCGTATCAATTTGTCTATTTGGTGGTCTATATTTGTGATAAATGGCTTTCCATTGAAACAACCGAATCGCCACTTTGCCGTGGCATACTTTGCTATTCTTCTCTTGAGTCGTGTAACAACGATCTCTCCTCTCTCTGGTAATCTACTCGTTATGCGACTTTTATCGCGATAGTCTCACAATGACCATCATTCTACTGATGTGCGATTAAATATTGAATTAGTGAGTTTTAGGAAGAAGCTTTATTAATTTTTATGCTATGTAGTTTTTGTGTCTCGACAAGTAGTTTTTGCAACCAGTTTAAGATATTTGATAGTCGTCAATTGAAAAAATTCTCCTGTCATCTTTCTAAGTACTTACCATAAAAATAAATATCACATGTCGTATTTCGGCTTTCGATATTTTACTTTTTCATTTGTCTTTGCGAAACAAACGTAAAATTTTTGAGTAGGTTTATATTTGAGAAATTTTGAAAGAATAGAAAAATTTTGATCACGAGGCAGGATTCGAACCTGCGTATCTTGCCTAACCGTAGCAACGCCTAGCCTCTCGGCCACCCGTGATCCTGCCACAGTAATCGAATTTCTTCTACTCTTTCGCTACGGTTAGGCAAGATACGCAGGTTCGAATCCTGCCTCGTGATCAAAATTTTTCTATTCTTTCAAAATTTCTCATTTATAAAGCATTTCAATGCTATAAAACTAAAAATTAAAATTAGGTTTATATTTATTTTATTTGTCATTTATCCTACCTTCCGGCCCCCTTCTTCTTCATTTTAAGTATAAGTTTATCTTGTTTAAACTATTATTTCGTTGGCAACATTTAGAATTGATCCAATATCAGTGATTCAGTCTTTGAAGTTATTTTAGAATACAGATTTTCTCAAAAACATTACATCGATTGGATTGATGGCAATAGTCACTCATAGGTGTGACATTTCACTAAAATAGTCACCTTCGCCCCCAGACCTATTGCGTAGACCAGCAAATCGCCGATTCGGCGTGTTCAGCTACAGCATACCTGTGCGGCGTTAAGGCGAACGAAGCGACGCTCGGAGTGACCGCGGCGGTGGAGCTGGGCGACTGCGCCGCCTCGCTGCGCCCCGACGCGCGCCTCGACTCCATCGCCGCCTGGGCGCTGGCCGACGGCCGCGACGCAGGTGAGTGTGTACGCCATTACGCATACAAATCTTATTATTTCACTGAATATAAATGTGTCTTATTTTATTATTCGAACATATTTTTAACTATTATTACTTTAATTTTTTATATATTTTTTTTTTATTACATCGCAGCCACTGAGCGCCTAAACGATTTAAGCATTGTTTGAAATGCTCGTATGACGAGTTGGATTTTACAATATTGTGTGAAGTGTTAAGTGAATAATGACGTAATGAATATAAATAGTCAATCGTCGGTATTTGGCTTTCATGAGAAATAGCCTTAATAGTTTCGTTAAAGCACTAAAAATTAGTTTAAAATATTAATAGCCTTCAAAATGGGCTTTTTAGGTTTCAATTTTCGTTTTTTGTTGTTATAATAGGTATTGTTACAACCACGCGAGTGACTCATGCATCTCCCGCTGGCGTTTACGCTAAAGTGGCAGAACGCGACTGGGAAAATGATGATGCAGTTCGCAGAGCGGGTCACGACCCCGCTCGGTGCCCCGACATTGCTCAGCAGTTGGTGCATGAAAAACCTGGAAGTCAGCTTAAGGTTCATACGTCCATTTCAGTCTCTGATATATTTATATCAGACTTAATTGTATTCATACTTAACAGAAAAAACATTCTCTTTAGATAACACTCTAAATTATACATCAAACATATCGTTTCATCAAAAACTAAACTACAGCTGCATATTCTTATTATATAAGATTATTTAGTTCATACATAAGTATGTGAGAAACAATTCAAATAATTCAATACAC
Organism: Zerene cesonia; assembly: GCF_012273895.1. Lineage (NCBI taxonomy): Eukaryota > Metazoa > Arthropoda > Insecta > Lepidoptera > Pieridae > Zerene > Zerene cesonia. Next base: position 2,908,448 of record NC_052124.1, on the reverse strand, counting down.
ATAATTTACTTATGTAAATAAGTTTGTATTACTTAAATGAACAAATTGATTTAAATTTAGCCTTATTAAAAATTTCGAAATGTGTATAACTTTGTTAAATAGACATTTTACATACCAGGTCATATTAGGCGGGGGGAGACGAGAGTTCATACCGCAGAGCATGATTGACGAGGAGGGAAGGCCGGGCTTGAGAGCGGACGCTCGTAACCTCATCGAGGAGTGGCAACAAGACAAGCGCGCGCGCAACGCGAGCCAGCGCTACGTGTGGAACCGCGAGCAGCTGCTGGCCGCGCAGGCGGACCCGCCGGAGTACCTGTTGGGCTTGTTCGAGAACAGCCACATGCAGTACCACCTGGAGGCGGACCCCACCACGGAGCCCACGCTCGCCGAGATGACCGAGACAGCGATACGCATGCTGAGCCGCAATGAGAGAGGATTCTTCCTGTTCGTGGAGAGCGGGCGCATCGACCACGGCCACCACGACAACTACGCGGAGCTGGCGCTGGACGAGACCATCGAGCTGAGCGAGGCGGTGGCGCGCGCCGCCGCGC
>NC_052124.1:2905656-2906897 GCF_012273895.1 Zerene cesonia | reverse complement strand
GTACGAGCAATCCGCATTGTTAATGAAGCGCACGAAAGAACTGACCTATTTCATTGTCCCGCGAGTGAATTCGCAAGGTTGTTATTACATTTAAGCTGTTATAGTTAGGAAATATATTTTAATTAAGCATGTATCTAGTATTTAAGTTAGTTAAGTTTGTTGAAAAATTATTTTTTTTTTTTGTTTTTTTGTATCACTGTCGCATTGGGTTTGTCCTGTTATGGCAAGTGATTTTTTATAAATAAATAAACAAATAAAAATAAAAAATAAAATAAATAAATTTAATCGTTATGCTAGACAGTTTTTACCGGTTACCACCTGTTTGGAAGCAGTTTCTAAAGAAAAGAAACTCTACCCTTTTTAAGTAATATCATTTCGAAATAAGAGGAATTGTAGTGTAGAAGCGTATGCCTTGTCCCATTTATAAATTTTTTAATTTACTGAGCCGGAAAACAGGCATTTCAATTTTTTTTTTTTTTTTGTATTTGTATTCGATGTTTTTGTGTACGTGTAAAATGTTATTAAATTTAGATTTTTAAGGCATCGTAAGATGACCAGTACTATTAAAGAGATCCGTTTATGAGTCCCGAGCACATAAATTATATATAGAATGTATGGCCCTATTTTACAAAACAAATATACATAGTCTCAATATCTGCTGCCCTGTCATAGCAGAATTCCATCGGACATGATGTATGCCATGGACAGTACATCTTTCTGTTGCGTTCATTGTTCGGATAATCAAGTGACACGTCATAAAATTTGTCCGGTGTTTAAAAAAAAAAAAAAAGACGATGACGAGAGATTATGTTAGCATGATAAACATTATACAATGGAATTGCCAAAGCTTACGCCCTAAGCTCATTAGTTTGGAATCTTTACTGAATCAAAAAAAATTCATATTGCATTCTTATTAAGCGAGACATGGCTTATGCCTTTTTTAATGTTGCCACCTGAAAAACTTGTAAACACATTAAGTTAAGCGTTAAAATATCTTAATATGCCGATGGTTTTGTTCTATTTGCATCAAACAAATATTTGACCCGTGCTGTACAAGAGGTGCAATCTGCAGGAAACATTTTTATTAATTTACTAGCTGTGCCCGCGACTTCGTCCGCGTGGAGTAGTTATTTTGGGCATAATATTTGTTTTTGGAAATAATTTTATTAATTATTATCTACATCAAAACTAAAAAAAAAAAAAAAAATGTGTTAATAATTGTGAAATTATTAGAACCAATT
>NC_052124.1:2901211-2904656 GCF_012273895.1 Zerene cesonia | reverse complement strand
GCGACGCACCTGACTCTGGAAAAGGTAGAAATGAAGCGCATATGATTTCAGAGGTCGAGATCGGAAATTCTTATGTCCCAGAGTCCGCCGAGCACTTTGTATGACAGGCGCAACGGCGAGCCGCGCAGTCGCACGCTGCCGCGCACGGGCGCGCGGGCGCCGGGGGGCGCGGGGGCGCCGGAGGGCGCGGGGGGCGCCGGGGAGCGGGGCGCCGGCAAGTGCGCCTCCTCGCCCACCGAGCTGCACCGCGCGGCCGAGGAGCCGCAGTACACGCACTACCTGTTCGCCGTCCACAGGTGGGTGCGCGGCGGGAGGGGGGAGGGCGGGTGGGGGTTGCGGTGGACACCGGCTCATGGGCTCGCTTGCGCAGGAAGCAGGTGCGGTCGGACGCGTACTTCCTGCCGTGGCAGCGGCGCGGCGCGGCGCTGTTCGGCGCGCCCGCGCTGGTGCCGCTGGCGGCCGGCGCGCCCGCCCGCCGCCTGTACGCCGCCGTGTGGGCGCAGCTCGCGCGCCTGCTGTCCGCGCGCCCCGCCGCCGACCGCCACAACCACGCCACCGACTGGTTCGTTACCGGACATCACTAATGCTCTTTCTCTTTCCTGCAATATTGAAATAGAATTTTTTTTTATATCTTTAAAATAGCTCACACATTCCATCCGTTATACACGTCTTAAAAATATAAGGCAGAATCCGTATTTTACGCTGTATTTCTGCTTAAATATATATATATATATATATTATATACAGTTTGTAAACGATAGACCTAACGCATTATTGTTAATATTATTCACGGTGTATTTGTGTTTTATACTATATATTGCTCTTTGTAAATAATGACTGTTTGTTTCTGTAAAAAATGTAATAAAAAATAAATAAAAATAAAATTACGCATTGCAAATAAATAAAAGGACAATAGAATGCAATGAGTCGGCTCCCCCGCAGCGACGACAGCCTGGGCTACGAGTTCCCGTTCACGCTGCGCGCGGTGGACGGCGCGGGCGCGTGGTGCGCGCGCTGCGGCTGGCCCGCGCTGTGCCGCGGCTGCGCGCTGCCCGCCGACGGCCGCCCGCTGCTGCTGCCCGCCGCGCCGCGCCCGCCCGGTGCGCACACACCCTTCCCGCTCCCTTCCTCTATACCCCTATCCCCCCCCCCTCCTCCCATCGACCCTTCGTTCCCGTTCTAAAGTCAAGTAAAAAATCTCTGAAAATAGCCTTACGCCTCCGCAAATGTTTAAAGGCCTAGATTGCGCTTAGCATCAGGTGATCCACCTTTGCTGTAAAAAAATAAAAAAATTCTGAACACGCCGCATACGCTACACATACTACGGAGTTCAAACTAACAGTCCCTAACCGTATATATAAAGCGTCGAATTAGTTGATTATAAAATTGTTGCGGCCAACGTTCACCTATAAACTTTAAGCGACTAATAAGTGTTGAATGCTCGACTACATTATTAAACAGTTGATTTGTTATATTTATCATTTGTCAAACTTAAACAATATGCTCTGCCATTCTGTCACTAATAACTTATAAGTATATAAAACTTTCCAAACACATTTTTAGTTAGTAGTAGTAGTTTTTTTACAAAACATTCATTATGTGAACTACTAAATTTCCAGAGCCAGAAGAGAGCGACACGCACGCGCGCACGTACTGGAGCACGCGGGGGCACGCGGGCGGCTCGCCCGGCGCCCGCACCGCCCTGCAGCGCCGCAACAGCGGACGGGACAGCTTCGATGACGTCAGTACTTGATGTTGGATAAGAGATTAAAATATACACACTTTTAGTGGGTGCATTTCTAAGAGACTCCAACGGTTTTGAAGTGATGCGAAGTCGCGAGCGCAAGGCTACTAAATGACAAATACATTTTTATGTATATACATAAGAGTATATTTTGTCCATAAACGTAAATTTGAGTGCGCGCTACAGGAAGGGCGGGCCGGCGAGACGGAGCCGGGCGAGATCAGCCCGGAGGAGTTCACGGCGCTGGTGCACGGCGGGCGCGGGCTGCTGCTCGCCGTGGACTGGGAGCCCACGGCGCTGCACCTGCGCTACCAGACGGCGCGCGAGAAGGCGTGCGCGGAGCACGCGTCCGTGGCGGCGTGCCGGCGCGCGGCCGCCAGCGCCGTGGACCTGGCCAGCTGCCTGCGCGCCTTCACCTCGGAGGAGCGGCTCGAGCAGCGCTACCGCTGCGCCGCGTGCCGCGCCGCGCAGCCCGCCACCAAGAAGCTGCAGCTGTGGCGCGCGCCGCCCGTGCTCGTGAGTCCCACACTCATCGTCCTCATGCTCATATCCCGTCACAGTTCATTGCGTATGACACGCTAACACATATGTTGCATCGTCTCTCATCACACGCATCGAATGCCAGGAATCAGGAAACAGAACAAATTTATCTTTAATTTGTATACTTGAATTGAATGACACATACACGTTTTTTAATGCATCTGAAAATAAATAAATATGTGTAATTTAGCAATATCTGTAAATTAACGTAATGTTTCCAGATAATTCACCTGAAACGATTCCAGTACGTGAACAACAAGTGGATTAAATCTCAGAAGGTGGTCAATTTTCCGTTCCACGATTTCGACCCGACACCGTACCTCGCGTCCGTGCCGCAGGAGACGATCCTCCGCCACAAGGAGCTCAGCAGCCGCCGGAAGTCCTCCCTGCTGGTGGACGTGGAGGAGCCCATATCCGAGAGCGAGTCGGAGGACGAGATCGATGAGGGAAGAGCCAAGCCAGTGCCGGAGAGGAAAAGGAGGGAGCCCGCAGTGCGAGGGCGCAAGCGGCTCGAGTCCAGCAGCCTCGCGACGACGCCCGTGCAAGATGACAACCTGGTGGACTACCACAAGCATCACTTGGTGCCTGAACAGGATCCGTTCGATTTGAAGTATCGACTGTACGCGGTTGTGGTGAGTTTGCATCTCTTTATATAATGTATCGTATGAGTGAAATGGTTTAATGGGATGGAGTACTACTATTGCATAAACAATTGTACGTAGTATATTGTAGAAGGATGTCTGTATAGTCAAATATATATCATTTTTGCGTACAATGTATATAAATACAGATTAATCGATTACGTAGTGAGTGTGTGTGTGTGCGTGCGTGTGCGTGTGTGTGCTTGTGCGTGTGCGCGTGCGTGTGCGCGTGCGCGTGTGCGTGTGTGTGCGTGTGCGCGTGCGCGTGCGCGTGCGCGTGGTCGCGCAGCAGTGGAGCGGGCATGACGCGCGTCGCTTGGCCGCAGTCGCACACGGGGCAGCTGAGCGGCGGGCACTACGTGTGCTACGCGCGGCACCCGAGCGGCGCGTGGCTGTGCTACAACGACTCGTCGTGCCGCGCGCTGGCCGCGCCCGCCGTCGACCCGGCGGCCGCCTACCTGCTGTTCTACGAGCGGCAGGGGCTGCGCGCCGCCGCCTACCTGCCGCGCGCGCCGCCCCC
>NC_052124.1:2897476-2900211 GCF_012273895.1 Zerene cesonia | reverse complement strand
GACATAAGAATTTCCGATCTCGACCTCTGAAATCATATGCGCTTCATTTCTACCTTTTCCAGAGTCAGGTGCGTCGCGACTTGCATTACACGAATCTGCGTCCGAATAAGAAAATGAGCAACAAAATAATGGAAACTAATTAAATCAATTTATATCAATTCAAAACATCTAACATCGAAAAGTCATAAAACAGTTGAACTCAGAATATTATGTCACTTAAAGTGGAATACTGAAACACAGCGTACAAACGAGCTACGGAATCGTGCTGCTTAGTAAACTGTTACGAGTGATCTATGCGGCAACTTGAGACACATCTACGTGAGAATGCAAAGACAATTCCGGTTTTACAATTACACTACGGATAAGTATTAGCTTTACCAAACAGAATCGATACATGAACTTGGCATCTGCGTCGCGTACTTTATACATTTATAATAATTCTTTAGTAAGTAATTACATCAATAAATTATAGTTTACAATATAAATATAAACTTTATATTTTATATAACAACGCACACACATGCCGAGAAAAGCCAAGTAGATGTATCGAACAAAAAGGGACAGAATCACCATAAAGTACACTTGACAATTTAGACCATAGACTGTGACTATTGATATTTACTTCTAATTGCGATTCTTAAATCCTTGGTTAAAACTTATCAAACCAATAAAATTTACCAATATTATTTAGCAAGGAAAATAGAAGAAAAAATAATAAACGAATCGTTTTTCCCAGCTCCGTACACGAAAAGTTGTTTAACACTGATCGAAGTCACCACGCGTACAATTATCTACAATTCATCAAATTACTCTGCTATTTAATTCAAAAAGCGGAGCCGCCCAAGTCTTTGTAAGTACTTTTTATTTTTGTTTATATTTACATGAAAAGTCCGTACTGTGGAGTTGTGTATTTACATCGGGATATAAGAGTACCCATACCGACATACTGAGATATTGCTTTCTATTCGGCAAAAAGAAAAGCAATATTAGAAAAATGTAAACTAACATGCCTCCCAGACCACATGTCATCCAAATTATTGTGTCTGATACACAAAACACACGATTTCTTCAATTCATGCTGTAAATTTTAGGTCCACACAGAGTCGAACACGTAAATTTACATTGTTCTTTTCTCTACAATTATCTACTATGTACAACATTTCCTCTAGCCTTACACGCGTGCAAACTACGGAACTTTGTATTACCAGCACCGATGTATAGTCTCCTTTACTGTTATATATTGTGCTAGAAATATGTTCTGAAAAATATCACGTCTACAAATTATTTCAATTCTGCTGTAGATATATAAGTCGTCTTTATTAATTGTTCATTTACATTTCTACAATAAATATTATGCCTTATACAAAGGGCATCTTAATCGATGCCCGTTTCGAAAGACCAAATATAGAAAATAAATTTTATGGTTATAGATATGTCTAACTAACATTTACGTCTAATATATTTGTTTCTACTGCTAATGTTCTACGACGGGAGCGAGGGGAATGGTGGGGCGTGGGGCGTGGGCGTGGGGGAGGGGGCTAACCTTAAAGCAGAAGAGTGCGGGCATGCAGAGACTGGAGGGCGGCGCGCCCACACTCACCTCCGCGCTCTCCGCCCGCCCGTCGCACTCTGCACAACATACATTTATATCATTAACTAAATATCTCCTTTTTCTTACAAAATGCGTTTGATAATGGTAGTCAGCGACTGGTTTTCACATTTCGTTATTCGCTGTTTTAATATAATTTTTCTTCTGTATATTGGCGTATAGACCACCATTTTAAGTTGATGCGACGTGGCGTGTCGTAATGTCGTAATGCTGATGTGAAGGGATGTCATATTGCGCATATGTCCACTGACCGTCGGCAGCGAGCTGCTCGTGCGGCGCGCGCGGCTCGTGCGGCGCGTGCGGCGCGTGCGGCAGGAGCGGCGCGCGCGCGGCGGGCGGCACCTGGTAGGCGAGCAGGTCGCACGCCGTCGCCGCGGCCACCTTGGCGCCGTCCTGCAGCAGCGCCGACACGCGGCTGTCCGACACCAGCGCCAGCAGCATGCTGCACACATTGCATTCACATTACCTACATCTAGTTAGTTGCGGATTAAAAACAACACAGTTTTTATGCAACAGCAACAGATTCAACAGATTCTCATCCATTGTAACTGATGTTTGTAAAAAAATGAGATAAAATCAATATCAGCAAGCTTGTATCGAAAACTTACGCATCGGGCGAGAGTCCGCAAAGTTCGGAGAGAGACTTCTTGAGATCGTAGTATGTGCCTTCAGAGTTCACCCTCAGCCCGTACTTCACCGGCACCGAGCCGTCCAAGAGAATCACTGTAACAAAAGGAACCGAATCATCGAAACGCGCCATTCGCCGAGACGGCCGTTTTATGTCTCCTTCTATAAAATGACGTGCCTTTGACCTCCGCGCGCACGAAGGCCTCCATGGGCAGCGGCAGGCTGAGCATGTTGAAGGTGTCGAAGCGCAGCGACTCGTGGCCGCACACGGAGCAGCGCACGCGCGACTTGAGCTGCCCGTAGAACAGCTCCGTCATGATGGACGCGTTGCGCGCCGCGTACTGCGCCCACGCCTCCGCCGCCAGCTGCGAGTCGGGGCGCCGCGCCCCCGCGCCCTCGCCCGCGCCCTCCGCCGCGCCCTCGCTCCCGGCGCCCTCTGCGCCCGCGCTCTCCGCGCTGCGGACGGAACTCTCATACAGGACAAAATTACGATAAATCA
>NC_052124.1:2884070-2896476 GCF_012273895.1 Zerene cesonia | reverse complement strand
GCCGTCTCCGCGCGCCACATCAGCGAGCCCATCGATTCTGTGTGTATTTAGATAATTGCTGAATTAAAAGAAGAATGAACTCGAGAGTAAATCGTGCAAAACGACAAAATAATTGCTCTAAACATTTTCTAAAACAATATCATGAAAAGTTACTTCACCTCTCTATCTATAAACGCCGCACAAGATTATGACTGACCGGTGGAGTTGGTGGTGAAGCTGTCGTCGCAGACGATGGCGTCGTCGATGTTGCGCGTGTTGCGGCAGCAGGCGTGCGGCGCGCCGGCGGCGTGCAGCAGCCAGGCGCCCCACCACTCCGCCGACACCAGGTACCAGAACTGGCCCACCGCCAGCCCGCGGCACGTCTCGCGCCGCAGCCACCCCAGCACTGAACACCATCACATTAAGAAAACTATATACAATTAAAGCTCGGCTGATCGACGAGCACAGTTAATCGTTACGAAACGAGATCCAATTCGAAGGACCTCTTCTAAAATAAGGAAAGTAACTTATTTGAATTGAACTAATAGTATTGTAATAGCGGCCGATGCAAATGCGTTGATTACTTTTATAAGGATAAGAAAAGCGGAATAAAGGATTGTCCTGAGAAGGGTGAGAAAAAGGATACGAACATCCGGCCTCCCCCACTCACCGAACGAAACAGAGTAGCATGCTACTATTTCAACGCCTTTCTTTGTATTTTTGTAGAGGGGTGGTATCATTCAAGTGCAAGGTGGCCTAATTCCTGAGGACTTTCAAACTTAAATACTCTATATATGGACTTTGAGCAAAATATTATAGTTTCTAAGAAGAAAGGTACAGTTTTTTCTTATCAGCCATGTAAGGTAGTACAAAAGTACAGATGATATACAAAACAATGTTGAAAGATCTCCATTCCAACGTGTTATTTCATTACTGTTGATTTGCAACTAAACACTTAATAATCTACGATAAAATATGATAGTTAGACAATGTTTCAACAGCCACACTTCATGTGAAGTGATTATGTCTGGAATACCGCGTCTAGTTTCCTCCGGTACAAGTGTTTTACAGGCAAACATAGACAGACAATTACATAACATGATAATAGATCAATACAATACAATACAATATTGCATATAAACTCCGAATCATTCCATATAATTTGAAATTTTCAATCTTTCTTGAAAAAAAAAAGTTATTGCTTTACTGTATTAACAGAAAAGTTCGACAGGAGGAACGATAAAACAATCTTACTTAGGCTTACCTTTAGAAAGGTTTTACACATATATATAATGGAGTTATTGAGTAAAAATAGAAAGTTACTGCACTTATAGACTTAAATTCACTGTTTCCTCCTGTTTCAGGTTTTACTCTCTTTTGCTCTGAATATGCTTTTGCAAGCTTCAAGGTTCTCTCAGTGTTTGTGAGAAGATGTGAGAAGGATCAAGGTTTTGCATTCGCAGATGAAACTGCTGTTATATTCTACGATCGCGATTGATTGCGCCGGAGACGTAAGCGTAGTCCCAGCTTCATATAATGGCTATTTGGCTGTAAGAAACCTTTCGTAGATTTCATAGGTAGCTGAATAGCCCTGAACACCGACAGAATGAAAACTGTTTGTTTTATCCAGCTCATTGTATTTTTTATCCAAAATAAATTTTAAACTGTCAGCAATAGTCAGCAAAGAGGGCAAGTGGAGCAAATCCTCAATATTTATATTGTGTATACGAGTAGTTTTGGACAATAAAATGTCAGGACGCACCGATGTCCCGCTCTTGGTGCTTGCAGCTGGGCCGCAGGCCGAGCAGCACGTGGCACACCTCGAACAGCAGCTCGAGGAAGGGCGTGACCAGCGCGGCCGCGCTCTCCACGCTCCAGATCAGGAAGTCCTCGCCCGCCAGCGCCATGTCCGCGCCGATGACCTCGTACTCCTTCTCTTCTTCCTTGTCCTACGCACAATATACTCTACGGTTACAATATCATTTCTCAGAAACGCTGGAACCGTTTCATTGCGATTGCTTATTATCTGCACCATGCTTATTAGCTACACCACCAGACCAATTTGTAAAAAAAAAACATCGTGAGGAAACCAAGAACGACAGATATCCAAATAATATTAAATCGTCATCATGTGACCTCTACTGTACACACTTAAACGTGGTAGATACTGGAACGAAATTTTATAAAAGGCCCATGCCTACATGGTCACAAATATGGGCTGACGATGAAGATAGGAGAATATTTGTCTGACAGATATTATTACAATTATTGTTTTAATTGAGCTACCCCGCCCTTACAGGCCATTTTTAAAAAGAGGCGATAAGTTGTGTAAAAACTAATTCCAAGATGTTGAGTGATTATCATCATATTTAGTGTAGGTCGATTCGAAAAAGAAAATAATTAGCCTCCTGAAATAGATTAGATAGTCTTGTACCTAAACATTAGGAATGGAATGATAACATAGAAATGACATCTCTGTCACATTTATACTTTGTTTCTAAGGAATCTTATCTACTATCTAAACAATAAATCATTAAATATTTTAGCGACCGATAGCGTGTTTCGAATTTATTATAAAATTTTTAGTTAGTTACTTGACAACAGATTCTTAGCTCACTTAAAAAGCTGTCACCTAAATGTAAATTTAATGAATTACCAAAATATTGTTCAATTATAATGAATAACTACTATTCATCTGAATAAATAGAAATAACTTATTTTTTTTAGGACAGATAAATAAATTTGTAGAAGAAAATAAGCATACAGTGCAAATTGAGTTACGCGAAATACTAGAGGCAAGAGGAAGCTATCGATGCATTATAGAGGCTTTTAGCAATGGTTCCTTCGATGCTTTATTGAAATGAAAAACAATCGTGTATTTATGCACGTAAACGTATAAAATATTGATTAATACCATTAGAAGTGGTAAGCGCAATTATCGCGCCAACCAAAAAATACAATCGGGCTTAAAGGTCTTTGGCACAGAAGAACACTGAAGACTTTACATAAAAACAACATACGCATAAGGCATGAGCAAAAGGCCACATACCACCACCATGTGAGAAACAAAACCACCTCACCTCAGTCAACGTGATGATATTCTCCTCATTCATGGGGCCGAGCTGAAACACCGGTTTGCTGCCGTTCCGCGGCGCGGTGACCAGCTTGTCCCTCAGGTTGAGCAGGATGACCTCGGGGTCGAAGCTCTTCTCCGGCTCGTACTCGTCGGAGGGCGTGGAGGCCCTCGAGCCCTGGTTCTTGAGCGCCTCGTTGGCGACCGTGCACAGGATCCCCACCATGTCCACCAGCTCCTTCTTATTGAGCACTCCATCTCTGTCCAAGTCGAACACTTTGAAGCAAACTGAAAAGATACATGTGAAAATTTTTCCTATGTATTTACAATACTAAGTATTATTGTATTTATTTCTGCTATGTTGCCAGCACAATAAAGTGTTTAAAAAATAAATAAACGAATACTCATTGCAATTTCATTGGTTTCAACAGCAACCCTATGATTTCGTCAAGTCTGTCTGACACAACATAAGCCGGTGGAAATCATAATGCGGAAAGTTTCATTCAATACTTATATTTGTTGTGACTAGAATACACGTTGCAATAATATTGAATTTTATTAATTAATAAATTATAATTTAATCAATAATTTAATCAAATTACCAAATAATTATTTGTTCAGATGCGGATGTGAAGCTACATTTATAATAATTATGTATTCTTGGTTCTTCACAATACAGATTAATTGAGTAACATTTGTAATTAATATATAATTAAACACAATTTCAAAATATTGTTGTTTTTAACCGACTCGAAAAAAGGAGTAGGTTCCGACTGTATCATTTTGTTTGTGTTTGTTACTTCGTAACTATTTATTTGAAATTTTTTTATTTGAAAGTCGGAGCCTCTTATCGGATTATAAGTCTTTTTTAGTGTTGACCATTTTAATACGAGTATTTTGTTAAAAAATAATATTCTAAATACAAGCAACAATCAATTACAATAAATTATATCAACACACAAACAGAATAACGGTTGAATGTATCAAAATTGGGGAACAATTCCATAGCACGATATCGACACTTCTATCAGCGGATTGAGCTGGCTAAACAATTTAATTTCACACATTTATATCAAACAACAATTGCATTTAACAATGCTGTAGCCCAATGATTTTCCGTTTCAGAACAAAGAGAGGTCAATCATTCGAAAAGGCATATTTCTCAAGGCGGATTACTGCGGACAGTTTCTGTAATTTAAAAATGTCTCGTTAATTTAAATCAATAATAGAGATGGAATGGATATTGATTATCTGTGCTTTGGTAAGTATCTTCACCTTTTGTTTCCTGACTATTGAAACATTTGTTGTTAAATTTCAAATTTGTTCATTCATGATTTGCACGATTTTACTACAATACCTACCTACCTAGATTATTTGTTGCTCTTTCACGCAAAACCAATGAAATTTTAGTAATAGTCATTTTCAAACATCCAGAAAACATGTGTTTGACCCTACATGAGTGCAGCTGCCTATGGTCAAGAATGTTCAAAAAATAGTAATAAACAATAATAAACAATTCAACTGTCATTTGACATGACTTCGACGGTAATATTACCGTTTTTACCACATTTATATTTAACTTTTAAACAAAACAATACAGGAAAAGTAAATGCCCTTGTTACAAATCAATATTATAAGTATAGCTGAAGCTACGATAGTTTCGCAGGATACCAATGGCGCCGGTTAGAAATCTAACGTCAATGCCAGTCAAGTAAACGAATGGTGAGCGTTATTTTTTATTTAATCTTGTATTTTTGGGACTTTCAGCGAACACATACGTTGTCTTAACACGCAATCATAATAACTGAAAAAAAAAACCTATCATCTGATCCATTTAGGGAAGGCTTCAACAATAATAAAAAACATTGCTAATCACCCAAAAGCTATGCCGCAGCGCACGACGTAATTGCAAAGATAGCGATATATACTAATCAGCTATCGGTAGCAATGACAACTAATTAACATGATAAGTGCAGATAAAACAATTCTCACTGAGAGACGCCGCCTTGGCCTATATACTTCTGGCCTTAGTATTTGCCTTATGCAACTGCCTATTTACGTTTGTAAGGAAGTTTTACAGGAACCGATTGCCGAACACTATTGATTAATTATGGTTTATGGATAGCTAATAAGAATTGTCAATTAATTTCCAGCGCTTTTATAAAATTTATCTTTGTATTCCCAGTAATTTCATTTTTTATTGAGTTACAGATAACAAGATAACGTTTGCTTGTTCTCCAATATAAAACATAATTTTTATCTTAACTTGACAAAAAAAATAACAATATCTTCAGCATCATTGATACTGAAAGTCAGGAATACACGATGACGTAATTTTTAGTCCTTATAAAATTATATTACTAAACACAGTAGTTGAAAGAACTAAACATTTCATGGTTTAATGCACTTTTCTTGCTGTTAATATTTCATCATAAGGAACGGAATTTTACATAGTTCCAAGTCATGTCATATTGAGCTATGTCATGCCTAAAATATGGATCGTAATGCATGTATGACAAGTACTTAGTAGCCACAAACGCATAATAACTAATTTAAAATTTTCCCTTAATATTAGTGTATAGATGTTTTTGAAGAACATTAAACTCCATTGTTTTGTTCTACATTAAGATAACAATAATGTATAATCATGTTTACTGGCAAAATGAAGTTTAATTTAATATTTTTATTGATTGGAACCACGACAGGATTAAGTCTGTTTGTTTGTTACGTTTTCTATGAACAAAACAAAAGCATCAATGTCGCCGGAACTACGTATCGATTTACGGTACGTACGGTATCATTGTCCAACTTTGTTACATATGCGTCTACGAACGTCGGAGCCTTATTAGTAATGGAGTGTAAAGGAATTAATTATTCAAACATAGACTCAATTCTCGTATAAAGATAACGATTAAACAAAGACGACAAACATAAAGTTTGACTCTGAAATAATAAAGGAAAGATTTCTAACTCGAAGGCCACTTTTACTATAAGATATGGTCGAAGGCAGTTTCTACTGCGAATTTGAATATTCCAGAGTACGATTTGTGAACATTTCCCGAAGTATCTCTTAAGGTATGCTGCAGCCGATAGGTATCGCAGGAGCTGCGTTAATACGAGATAACACTCGCGAATCTATACCGTCCGCCGGCGCTATCGCGCGCCGATGGATCGTATCCGCGACGCCACGATAACGACGCATCTTGGTTTCGCTATCGCGGTACGATCTTAGCGCAATATTTGTTGAGATTTAGTGTGTTCGTGCAAGTCTCCTGTTGTATTGTTACTAGCTATTATATAATTTCTATATAATAAAATGTTATGCAAACGATTATGAATTACTTTTAAAGATAAGACAATTATTTCGTGTAATCGCTCCGATTGGCATACAAACATAATTATAAACATTATTTAGGGTTAAGGAAATTTAGTATTTCGCAAAACATGTAATACATAATGGTATTGGCATAACTTTCATAGTTAATATCTTCTCAAGACTAACATCGCTTTTATCAATAAACACAAGGTGAATAAATTAAATAAATACAATATGTTTTACATAAGTGTGGAGATAACACATAATAAATACAAACATATAATTATCTCGCAGTTTAAAATAAAATAGAATTGTAACACAGGAGCTCAGGTACACAGGCGGTAATTTCACGCTTGTGCAATTAATTATAGGAAATAGACGATAAATAGCACGAGTCTAGCTCATGTAGCGCAAATTTACGAACGTTTATGTCATAAATGTATTCAGCCTTGAGGATGCTGACTCACTAAGATTTAGTTTACAACATTACAACAGTTTCCTCGATTCAGGTGAAGTGGTTCGACGCAGATCTGCGCGTTGGTTTTACCGAAGTTGGTGCTGCTATACATTACATAAGAACGCCTTTAAATCCAAAAATCAACAATTTCAAGGCGTCTTGCTCGTCGAGATTCCATCTACGTCACAGAATATTAAATACATAATTTCCCCGGTCCTATTGCTGTGCTGTACATGACGTCACAGTACAACGACGTTGCTTTATATGGCATGTATTAAATTTATTCGATGAAAATGATAAGGAAATGAATAGCTATAAAGAAAAGATACGACACGATAATACAAAGTTCACTGAACAATTAGATATACTTACATCGGATATTTTAGTATCGACTTTGTAAAGGACGAGAAGCATGACGTTAATTTTCGAGATAAGTTATTGGGGTACATGATCAATGCCACATGACTGCGCTGTTGGGACATGACAAAAAAAGGTAACAAATATTTGGCGCCAAGAACTTCCAGCGAATAGAACATTTTTCTTTTTTCCATTCCGACCTCTACGGCAATCGTTCGCTTGCAATCAATACGTTCTGTCCTTTATCGCGAGTTGGATTATGCGAATTACAATTACGTTGTAGCCAGATTATTCGGTACCACAATTAACCTTGTCGTTATTATTACAATATTGATAATAATTAATCCATCGCGTTCGCATACTATTGACAATAAGTGAAATCCGCAATGATACATTGTCTAGATGTCAACTATTATAATTATCTTTTGTAGATGAAGCATAGCTAAGTTTTAAATCTAAGGTTTTTTTAGATTTAACAGTGCGTATTCACACACGATGTGTTGATCTATACCCAAAATAGTAAACTATGGGGCCAATTTAGGCCGTTACTGTATACTCGTAAATAGTGAATACTCGTAATCCAACGCTCCCAATCCGATGCGATGGAAATTCGCCGCGTTTTCGAAACGGTTACTCTAATGATAATGAAAAATAATCCTCCATTATGCAGCTCCTCGAGTACATAGAATTACATAAACACATTAAACACAGCAAGTAATTGCTGTAAAATTGACGAACGTGACGGTTTCCTTCCATTAAGCGCATTACCGATGATAATTCGCGGCCGACGGTGCAGCGGCGCGAAGGGTATTTGAAAATTAGAAAGATCCAAACACATTTACTCCATTATATTTTACGCGACCATAACATAAGAGTACGGCGTTGCATTAAAGATCTGCAGAGGACATGTATGGTGTTCCATCTGATGGTGGTTTGCCTGTAAATTGAAGTTGTTTACACGTTTCTCTCGCCTTCATCTTGTATGGGAGATAATTAATCAGCAGCAGTCGATGAAGTTTGATAGTTTTTACGTAAAATTGAAAAGAAGACGTATAAATTATGCTATTTGCTTAGTGCTTCTAGGAAAGGGAATTAACATACATACATATATACGGTACGAGTTGAAACTTTATTCATTATCGATGGGCTGGATAATATGACAAGGTTCTCACTTCTAAATTTAACAATGTTTGAACAAATAAATAATATTAACAATTATATACCGCCGTGGCTGCACACACTCGCAAAGCGTCTCGCTAGAAGCGCATGTCTGTGCGGCCACGACCTAAGAGGAACGTATTTTTAATTTTTATCCTCTAAAAACGATATACGGTAATCCATGAATAAAATAAAAAAAACGAAGTTTAATAGCGTCACGACAAATTTTAATGATAATCAATTAAGTGTTATACTTAAAAAACTAAACCAACTTTTTACCAATTTGTGGCAACTAGATCAAATTAAAGTGAGATCATATGTCACCAGGTTTCAAATAAAAAAAATTATTATACGTAGTTTACCCACTAAAAAGTTATGAGGTAAAAACACTACATACACGAGTAGAATTGATAACCTCCTCCTTTTTTGAAGAAAATTGAACATCGATCAGGTTTACGCGCGAGCAGCGTATGGCGACAGTCGAGTAATTAATGCAACTCGTATGTATTACAGTAATTGCTAACTAGCTAACTAGCTACACATTAGCAATACTGATTGTCATGTACCAAAACGGTATCATTTGCTTGTGGAAGGCGAGTACTTCGGAAACCAAGTGCACTGTTTGATGCATGCACAGAAAACTGAAGACGGTTTTTTTTGTTTCCTCTTAACACAGTAAACAATTATTTTAATGAGAAAAGGTCATCGACGTTTTAGGGGGAGGGAGGTACCTACCGCTCCAAATTTTGATATTAGACCAAATTACAACAATTTCAAATCTAAAACGGAAGCTACAGCGATACCAAGTCACAAAAAAAAGTCAAATTACACCGTGAGCAACCGACCTGTATGAAATGTGGTATTGAGATAGATCATAGTACTCTGGGAGGGCCCATAGGCGGTTACCAGCTAGGGGCTAATCTATATAAATAAAAATTAATCGCCAAATCGGCTATGTAATTGGCTCGAACTTGACATATTCGATTTTTTTTTTGGCAGAAACAAAGTACTACGGGTGAAGCCGCGGCGGGCCGCTAGTATAATGTATACAAGCACATTTGGAACATATGTCTGCGTCTACGAGGAGGCTCCAACGAATCACTGTTTCTATCGAACGACCTGCTCGCATTTCATTTGCACGTTATTGTAACTCCACCAGCGGAGATAACAGCGAGGTTAAAATCCTCTAAAGACATTCCAAGACATCGAGAAAATTCAATTAACTGCGTAATAATATTACTGCAACAGATGTAAAAATAGCGTCCCGAGTAAATAGTTTACCAGCAAACAGGTTTGTAGCGACGTTATGTGCTTTAAATAGCAATAAAACCATCATAAAGAATTACATATAACTACTTATAAGCATTTAATGTAAAAGTTCCTCATTCCGTATATCGATTTAGTTTTAACGTGTTGAGAACAATTGTAAATACTTTAGTTCAGTGAATAGATCGATAATAATTAGATCGCTATCGATCTGATTTAAACCGACAATTATCCTGCATTTGGTTAACCTCAAATTTGGAACACTACAGTGCACCTGATCATGGGCAGAGAAACAAACTACTTCAGTAAAATGTTAACTTTTATCACTACATAGTATAAAACATAGTCGCTTTCTCTGTCCCTATGTATGCTTAAATCTTAAAAATTACGCAACGGATTTTGATGAGGTTTTTTTTTAATAGATTGAGTGATTCAAGAGGATGGTTTATATGTACGATAACATCTATTAACTACTCCGAATTAACGCGTACGATGCTGTGGGCAAAAGCATCAGCAAAACACCAAAGTTTACAATCGAATATACATAACCAGTCACAGCAGTAACCCACAAAGACGATGTGAAACAGCTCGTCAGTGAAGTTAGCAGGTCATGAGTGCGCACTCATAAACATGTTTATTACAATATTAAACAAAATTAACGTCATGCGAAAAATATATTGTTCACACTACGATCGTGAACATTTTTTGTTCAATATAACCTTCTACGAGACATTATTGTTTATGTCGCCGTAACATTGTTGAAACCGTTCAATTATAATCAAATTGTGATCAAATTGAACATTTTCTTGCAATTGAACGCTTTATTTTTCGTGAGACTGTATGCTGGCTTTATGTATTATGCTGAGAATTTACTTTTCCCAAACGATCGTTCTGGGGTTGATTGAGTGAGGACGGAGTCGCGTATCCTTTTTCTTAAATAAACAGAACCCAACCCGACCCACCGTATCGCATCGATAGATTATATTTCATTTTTTTTTTCTATGTTACTATTACCAGTAGCATACTATTTAGATATTGCTTGCTATACTATTTAGATAATTCTAGATAGTATGGCAAGTGTAAGTGGCTATGCAAAATGTTCAGTAGATTAGAACGTTATTACTTAGACTCTGGTTCCATACACAAATTATTATATCATACACACACATATCACTACATAGTATAAAACAAAGTCGCTTTCTCTGTCTGCCCTTATGATCCTATGTATGTTAAAATCTTTAAAGTACGAAACGCATTTTAATGTTTTATGTATTAAGAACATCTACTAAACTAGTCCGAATAAAATGCGTGCGATGCCGCGGGCAAAAGCGAGTAAGGCTCAAGAAGCACATGCAGCACTCACACTTGAGGCGCTCGGTGCGCGGGCCGCGGCAGGCGGCGCTGAGGCCGCAGCACAGCTCCTTGAAGTCGATGTGGCCGTCGCGGTTCTCGTCGAAGGCGAGGAACACGCCGTCCACGGCGGCGCGTGGCAGCGGCGGCGCCAGCAGGCAGCGCACGCCGCCCGCGTCCAGCTCGCCCGTCGCCGTCCAGCTGCGCAGCGACCAGAAGCATTTCTCCAGCTCGATTATATCCTGCGATGCCAATGTCGCCGCCGCTTGATTTATCTTTCACACTAAAGTTGCCGCTCTTGCGGACTTCAGACGAATGTTATGCGATAGTTTCGGGTTCGTAAAACAATTTTAGAAAATGATGGTTTCTTTTTGTTTCTATTAGAGCCATTAAAAATCAGTATAAAACTATTTATTTATTAAATTTGTATTCAAATGCAGTAAATAAAAACTAGATAGCAATGAATAGTCAAATGGTCAATATACATATAATATTATTACCAGTTGAGTAATTAATCTTATTGACTGACATTTCGCAAGTTTTACACGGATTGCAAGCTGTTATTCATAGCCATCCTTATTGGATTATGAAGCATAAGTATATTCAGTATAAGAGTACATCTTAAATTGCTTGAAAGATTTTTTGCACAAACACAATTTATAACAAAAGAAAAAAAGAAAATTTGTTTATTGCCAAAAGTAATGTTTTAATTATTTCGCTCTTTTTCAATTGAAAATATAGTAAAATATCAAGGCAAAACTAGAAATGAAATGGCTGCACATTGTATACATTGTTATACATACATTGTTTGTTTCAATAAAAAAAAATAGTATATCAAGACCTTTGCATTATATGAATGATTTTATGAATATACTAGATTATACCCATGGCTTGACCTGCATACTCATAAAAATAGAAATTCCCATTGGAATACAATCATTCACTGTAGTAAAACATACTCTTTATCACTTTCTACCCTTCTACCGCCAGACTCAAAAGTCACTTCATAAAAAAGAAAGCAAGACAAGCAAACAAACGCAATGCCATTTATAATATTTGACATTATTTAATCCATCTAGAAATAGAGACACATAAGAATAGCAAAATGCCTCAAAATAATTTCGAGTTACTCTTGGTGAAAATACACACTAATGATGACCATGAAAACAAAATCATAATTCTTAATACATTGTTGCATCTGCACTGTATCTACATAATATAATGATTGTCAACATTCAACATTGGTATAATTTTAGCATTTAATGAATAAGATAACTTTCACAGAAAATAAAGTGTTTTTTTTATTAATAGTTATTTCTGAGCCTAAGATAAGATAAAAATTATATATTACTTAACAAAAGTCTACAAACTTAGTTAAATAAATAATACTCACTCTTTCTTCTAAATGTGTGACACCAGCTAAACTTTGATAAAAAGTTGGTGTCTCCAA
>NC_052124.1:2876949-2883070 GCF_012273895.1 Zerene cesonia | reverse complement strand
GTTAAATAAATAATACTCACTCTTTCTTCTAAATGTGTGACACCAGCTAAACTTTGATAAAAAGTTGGTGTCTCCAAGTCATGAACATGACTCCTTCTATTGTACAGTAACCATTTGGACAAAATTGTAGCATCCTTGTGAATAAGCAGCCAAGAGCGGAACTGTTCAAATGTGACCTTCTCTCCCACACCAAATAGACTGGTTAATATTTCCCCAGTTCTTGGAGTTTCAGTCACGGGCAGTGAAGTATTTTCTAAATGTAATGCTCTCGCAAAATCTTTCTTGTAAATATATGAACCATTTTCGCTTTGATTATTCACATAAAGTGTCCATAAGAACCTACAGAAAAGGTAGATTAAAACAACAACTTGAAAAACTTCTGGATATTATTTAAATAAGGTTTTTGTATTGTAAACATGACTTTTAAGGCATAATAATTCTTACTTGATTTTTTCTTCTAAATTCCCTTTGGTAAGGACAATGATACCACAAAGCAATTCCTTGAACGCAATCCCTCGTTTGGTTCCACCGCAGGCCTGATACAGCCACTCTGCTACTTCGTAAGGAACTCCGTCGCAGAGGACTTCGTGGACGAACGCGTCCAAACTCAGCGACGTACCGTTCACACCAGCACTTCTCTTAAAAGCCTCTCGTAAACGCCTCAATTCACTATCAGACACTGCAATTTAACACAACGACATTATAATTTACGTATTTATTTTATTCACCTAGTATGTAATAACAGATCATATTTATCATTCGTGTACCTCTTTTTACCGCGTCTTCATAAGATATAAAACTAGGTTTCGAGTCTTTAGCACCCATATTCACGTAAGTATTTAAAATCACATCATTCCTTTACAAAACAAAAAATACAAGGAAACAAAAACTACACCAGACACCACAGTACAGCTGACAGCTCACGTCGTACATGTAGCCATATTGAATATTTTTCTTTTTTTTTGAAACGTCGTCTTGAGAGTGTTCCACTGAAAGACCATAAACATTATAAGCGCTAAAGTAGTGTTATATTAATTCACGTTATATTTCCTGTATATGTTAAAATGCCTTCTATTAATTAATATAAATTCTATTAATTCCTGTATATGTATGCATGCTATTGTTATAAATTTTCATATAAATAATGTATTGTGCCAAATTTTAAAGTAAACAATTGTAATTTTTGCCCAGATAAATCGAAAATGTTATCATATACGGCATTGTGTTGGAAGCAAGTGACATATGTCTGTCAATCGCTGTGTCATCTTTTGTGTTGGTAAACTACCTGCTAATGTACTAAAATAAATAAAGGTAATTCTTGTAAGAATAATTATAGGATACAAACAGTTATAAACCAGCTAAAGATTTGTGAATATCCTATCTTTATTCAATTTTTATATAAATTTAATGTAGGATTTGTAAATGTCTGTGTCTTTGTGCGTATTGCGGATCGAAATAGACGAAGATCTTCCTGAAATGGATGGTAATCCTACTGAAAAAGGTAACTACAGTAGCGATTGAGCGCTAAATTCGTTTCATCTTATAACATAGTTATAATATCGGGAAATACAATTGCAGAATCTGCCACAGAGCAAAAAAAGAAAGATCGTGGTGCACGCGAGTCAAAAACAATCACAGTGGAGACATATGCGAGTGTTCTCAACGGGCCCAATGCAGTGTCGGGAATATTGCCCACCAGTTCCCGGCGCTCCCCACCGGAAGGAAGCACATCAGACGAGGATGATACTATTAGCTTCTTTTGTGGCAATCCTTTGATAGAAGTCACCAAAGGTGTTCTGCATCTGTACAAAGAAAAGTAAGATGCAGTAATTTCAGCATTTTATATTGGGATTGTTATAATATGAATATATCTTTTGTAGTGTTAATTATGCATAAATTTTCTCATTTAAATAGACATAATATAGTAATAATTTAAATGCTTAGTTGTGTCAAAAAAATGCATAGATAATGGTGTATTAGAGTATATTTTCTTGCAGTGAGCTGAAGGAAGCTGAAGAAGCAAAGACACTATGTCTATTATCAGTACCTGGTGCTCTGGGAGCCCCAGATCTATTGGCATTTGCAGCTGCCTGCCAGCAGGATATAGCACATGTGAGGGTCCTGCGTGATGGCTCACCAGACCATTACATGGCATTACTTACGTAAGTAAAGCAAGATAGATGGTACAGGTATAGACTAGATAAAACTTATAGATGTTCAAAGTCTTCAATGTAAATAATTTATTATTTATTTATGTGTGAAGGGATTAAGCAAGAATTTGTTACTGTTTGAAAGTTTTTCAGTTTTGTTCATTGTGTCCATTGTAGATTCCGCACAAGTGCAGCAGCCCGTGAATTCCACTCTGCATTTGATGGGGTGCCGTACAGCAGCCTGGAGCCAGCAGCTCTGTGCCACACGGCGTGGGTGTCGCGCGTCGAGTACGCGCGGGACGGCGCTGCGCCTCCCTCGCACACTGAGCTGCCCACTTGCCCTGTGTGTTTGGGTACGATCATTTTTATTTATGCCTACACATTAATTAATATCAACTATACTTAAGTTCCCACGTCTAAATTGTACACAAACGCATCTCCAGTGGAATTGCTCCTATGATTTGAAGTTTTCTAGAAGAATAGCCCATGTTGGTGGTGGGTACAATCTATATTCAAAGTTCATTAATTGTGTGGTTTGGTGCGTGCAGAGCGCATGGACGAGAGCGTGGCGGGCGTGCTGAGCGTGCAGTGCGCGCACTCGTTCCACGCGGAGTGCCTGATGGGGTGGCGCGACGCGCGCTGCCCCGTGTGCCGCTGCGCGCAGACCCCCGAGCCGCGCGACTCGGCGCGCTGCCTGCAGTGCGACGTGCTCGCGCTCGGTGAGTCGCTGTGCGTGAAGCCGTGCGGAACGTATGAGGAATGTCGGAAAGAGCCGAAAGAACGACGCCAATTTTGAAGAAAATTCAATGTGCACAATAAAAATACACAAAATTTTATAATCCTACCCAGGAATCGCACCTGGAATTTTTATCGAACGTAGTATACCGTAGATCGTAGTATACCCACCTACTTTATGACTTCCTAGACACAATTTTTTGTGAAATGTGCGCAGAGGCGGGGGTCGCGGGCGGGGCGGGCGGCGCGGGCGAAGCGGAGGCGCCGCGGGACAGCGCGTGCGGCGTGGCGGAGGGGCTGCTGGAGGCGGAGGCGGGCACGCTGTGGATCTGCCTCATCTGCGGCCACGTCGGCTGCGGACGGTAAGCGCCCACAACTCTTCTTGTTAGGACACGTTACGGCGCCAGCTTCTCTTCCCTTTCTGTCACGTATGCGGTAACGGCAGGAGCTATTGTATAAACTAGACCCGCAACGTTAAAAAATGTCCGAACGTTGTTGTATAAAATATTCATTGAAATGAAAAACTTATTTCGTGGCAGTAACGTTCAAAGTCTCTTGTGTTAATGACCGATTAAAAAACTGCCATATACGCGTTGTTTCGTTGTTTTGTTTCAGCCAATTTTTGAGCATGGTTTTTTTTTTATTTTTATTTATTGATATTTATTACATAACTTATGAAAAAGGTTGTGAGTCTAGTTTTACTTCGTAAATAGGATATGTCGACACATGTAGCTAATGCCAATTGTAATTTACTTCTACTTAAATGTTTTATTCATTAGTTGTTACATAATATTCTCGATTATTTGTTTCAGATATGAAAAAGGACACGCGGCTAAACATTTCATGCAATCTAATCACACTTATGCGCTACAGTTGGGCTCAAACCGAGTTTGGGATTATGCAGGTATTTTATGTCACATCCTAAAACTGATTTTCAAATGTAATAGAAAGAAGAAGAAAGAAAAAACATTTATATATAAAGTAATTCCCTTAGAAATTTATAACCATTTTCAACCGATTTGAAAAAAAAAGGAGGTAAGCAATTGCGCTGTAATTTTTTTTGTGTTTGTTAAATCATAATTTTTGTATGGGGTGAAGCTATTTTTATTCCAAAGCTAGGGCCTGCTAATCGAATTTGAATTGTTTCTTCCAGGCGACAATTTCGTGCACCGGCTGGTGCAGAACAAGGCGGACGGCAAGCTGGTGGCGGCCGAGGGCGCGGCCGCCGACCCCGAGCCCGCGTGCGCCGACAAGCTCGAGTTCACCTACCTGCTCACGCACCACCTCGACACGCAGCGCCACCACTACGAGGAGCGCCTCGCCAAGTGAGCTCGCCTCTTGGCCCACCGCACCGCACCACACCGCACCACACCAAACCGCACCACACCGCACCGCACCACACCGCACCGCACCACACCGCACCAAACCGCACCACAGCTCTGCCACACCACTGCACAAACATGACATCAGCTCTATGATATAATGCTCCACGCAATCTACCACGCTGCATTGCGCCTAGATACATCGCAAGTCACAGCACAACCACCCAAATGACCGTTTTCTATTATGCTCTTTGCTCGCCAAACTATCTTATGCTACTTATTT
The DNA here is from genome assembly GCF_012273895.1 of Zerene cesonia. Lineage (NCBI taxonomy): Eukaryota > Metazoa > Arthropoda > Insecta > Lepidoptera > Pieridae > Zerene > Zerene cesonia. The sequence continues at coordinate 2,878,580 of NC_052124.1, read as the reverse complement.
GTATTGGTCCACGTTTCATTGGACAGAGGGAACATTTTTAAGTTGTCTTTGTGTTAGACTTTTAACTTCTTTATGCAGAGTCCACGTCGCTGTGCTAAATGGATTTTGTTTTTTTTTTTATGTTATCGTCGGCAATGGAGTTGGGTTGCCTGATGGTAAGCGCTACACCGCCCATAAATATTTGGAGAGGCGTAAGTTCGATTGCAGACCTTACGCGTCTTCAAATGAATTGCCCACTTAAATTGGAGAGAGATGAAGAAAGGATTGACGAGAGGAAGAGGGGAAAAGACTGGGAAGGGTAAGGAAAAGGATATGGGCCTCCGGCTCCCCCACTGAACGAACAAAACACAGCAGTATGCTATTTTATGCCGGTTTTCTGTGGGGGTGTGGTACTTCTCCGGTGCGAGCTGGCCCAATTCGTGCCGAAGCGAGCTCGATTACCGCATACAGGGTCGTTTGTTCTTTGCCGCGTTCGAGAGTTATTTATGGTTTCACCAAGTTTCGTCGATATGTGAGTGTGCGTGTAACGTGCGTGTGCGGCGGCAGGCTGGAGCGCGAGCGCTTGGGCGAGGCGGCGGCGCTGCGCGCGGGCGCGGCGGCGCGCGAGGCGGCGGCGGCGGCGCTGCGGCGCCAGCTGGCCGCCGCGCGCGCCGACAACAAGGCGCTCGCCGCCAAGCTGCACGCGCTCACCACCAGGTGCCCGCTGCACATACTTACTCCTATACTCACTCTCCCTCTCTATCTCTTTTTTTCGTGATAAATCTACCCAATATTACAAAGGGATGATAAATAAATTGCAGTTTGTGACAAGTCATTCGTGCAAAATAGCCCTATTATATTTATTACTAGCTTCGCCCGTGGTACATATATAGCCTATAGCCTTCCTCAATAAATGAGCTATATGACACTTAAAGAATAAAACAAACAAACAAACATTTCAGTTTTATAATATTAGTATAGATTGTTGGCCACTTATTAATTTTTTTATTAATAATTTTTAGAATAACACTAACATTGTCACTGTATACATATACAGACAGTGTATAGACTTGTTTTCAATTAGATTTACAAACAATTTTAAAAGCTTTAAAGGTGTTTAGACGTCAATACAGTCTAAAGTATCAGTGACGAAATCGAAACGGCCGCAGGGTGTCCAAGCTGCAGAACGACTTGTCGGAGGAGCGCTCGCTGTCGGCGGCGCTGGCCGAGCGGCAGGCGCAGTGGCAGGCGAGGGAGGCGCAGTGGCAGGCGAAGGAGGACTCCTTCCGCAGCGAGGTGGATATTCAGCTGTCTATTTGAATACTGTTTTTTACTGTTATTAAATTTATTTGGCACGTCTATAATTTTATTAAAATTATAGCAGTTTTTGCATATTTTTTTTGCCATACATTGCCATAAATTGAAATTTCTGTAGTCGAATATGAACGTATTTAAATCCGTAATATAAGAGAGCGTCGGTCAGGTGGCGGAGCTGAAGGAGCAGCTGCGCGACGTGATGTTCTTCGTGGAGGCGCGCAACGCGCTGCAGAGCAGCTCGGCCGCGTCGCCGCACGAGCTGCAGGCCGCCACCGTCGCCCTGCCCCCCGCGCCGCCCGCGCCCCCCGCGCCCTCCGCGCTGCGCTCCAAGACGC
>NC_052124.1:2862749-2876939 GCF_012273895.1 Zerene cesonia | reverse complement strand
TCCCCCGCCGCTCCCTCGCGCCGCACTCCCGCGCCGCTCCCCCGCGCCGCACCCTCGCGCCGCGACCCCCGCGCCGCGATCCCCCGCGCTGGTAACTGTCGCCGCGTGTTTGCGCATGTTGCGCGTGGGTACATTTTCTATATATCATATTTTTGTTGGCCTGTGCGTGTTTTATTACCGGAGATACAAGCAATGTAAAAACACGCAATCACGCTATGCTCCGTGTGTATGTGATCGGTCGATTTATATTATGGTACTTAGAAAAAATACTATGACCAAAATACATTTTACTGACTTATATTTCGACTTTCTAAAAATAAATATAAAAATGCAGATTGATTGTGTATTAGTGGGTAGTTTTGAAAATCTATAGCTTTATTGGGTACATACAAATCTGTGAAATAGACTACATAGTTTTCTTTACTCAATCACGCACTGTAATGTTTAACTACCAACTATATTGCAACCTTAAATATTAGTAATAAGGAGGAGTAAACACTTTTCTGTGATAAATTAAATAAGATATTTCTATTGTATTGTACTACGTCTATTATTTAAAGTAATAAATGTTGTGAGCGAAATTGTTTTCTATTTATTTCCTCAAAAAAAGCATATTTATTATGATGCATTAAGGTTGTGAACACAATTTTACTAGCATACAAGCACTTCCCAGAGCGTGCAACATATTTTTCTTTCACACTTGCGTAGCGCCCCGTGGTTTCACGGATCCAGTTTCCAGAGATTAGCCGAAACACTACACAGACAAAAATTCTAAAATATATGTTTGAGACAAATACCATGCACTAAATCCTTATGCATTTTATAAAAAGTGTTATGTTATTTTGATATGACAAACAGACGCTCCGATTTTATAAATTTGTAGTATGGATAAATAATATTTATAGTAGTTTTCACAATGTACAACGGTCACGACGGGTGTACCGCAAGGATCTAAACTCGGTTCATTATTGTTTATTCTTTATAGTGCTGATATATTTGACTGTAAGTATCATGCTTTTTTTATGTCATAGCGGGCAACTGAGCTGGTGGTTCGCCTGATGGTAACCGATCACCATCGCCCATGGACATTCGCAAAAGCTCAGACCTCTGAGAATGCGCTGCCTGCTTTAAAGGGATAAGGGATAAGGAAAGGATTGATGAAAGGAAAAAAGGAATGGACTGGGAAGGGCTAGAAGAAGGAAATAGGTCTCCGGCTCCCCCACTCACCGTACGAAACACAATAGCAGGCTATTATTACACGCCGGTTTTCTGTGGGGGTGTGGTACGTCCCCGGTGCGAGCTGGCCCAATTCGTGCCGAAGCATGCTCGACTCCCACATTTAAATGTTGATGACATACAATCGTACATCTCTTTCGGTCCTACACAGGCAGCAGCACCAACCGCAAAACTTAACAGCGATCTAGATCGCATTTCAGCTTGGTCTCGTGAGAACTCACTGGTGTTTAATAAGGATAAAAAAAAATGTATGATTTTGGGCACTCATAATATGTTTCGTAGGACATTGAGTGTGAGAATCCGATTGTTACCGTTGAAAATACTTCAATAGAACGCGTCAACGAGGGTCGCAACTTGGGAGTAATGTTTGATGAAACGTAAATACAACTAAAGCTAATTTTTTAATAATAGCTTGTTTCTTGTCGATGTAAGAATCCGTTAAAAGTCTCTGTGAGAGTTTGGTATAGACTACAGGCCCATATAGAAAAAATTACGGGTCATTTGAACCACCAGGTGACCTATCTAGAACGATATAAGAGCATAAAATAATAAGATTCAGCACTATGCCGTCACTTGTAAGCTGTCCAACTGAGTGCAGGTGAGAATTCGAAAGTACAGGTAGAGTGAGTACATTTTGGTCACATATTTTTGTACGGCATTCTTACCACCGATAGATCCATTCAAAATAATAAGAAAACGCGCAGTGCCGTAAAAAAATGGTGCGTCACAAAGTCGGATTTATTTTTTATTTACTGACAATTACCGGGGTAAATTTGGTCATTTGATTTTGTACGGCATCTGCGTCATACTATTTCAATACTGCTTCTAATCCATTATTCCGCAACGCCGTACAAAAATCATGCGACAAGGGGAGAAAATAGTCGCAATGCAATCCCCTCTCTTTCCGTAGTCCAGGGGGTGATTTGAAAAAGTACGGCTTCGGTTCCAAAACATTATCTAGCACTCAAAAGTACTATTAAAAGTAATGCCGTCAAAAAATGATTGTTCCTTTGAATGCATATCAATAATCATCTTAATTTCATCGTTTTCTTGATTTATAGAGCTGTAAAATCATTTGATCCTGTACGGGAACTTTTGTTTTAACATGATATTATAAAATACAATTGTTATATAGTATTGCCGTTCAAAAGAAACCGTTCTAAAAAAAATGATAGAGAAATGCAAAAACTGAAATTTTGCAAATTATTGCAAAAGTTTAAATATCATAGTTTAATGAAATATAGCAGTTTTCTACATTTTATCCCTTGTTTTAAATAGTATTAACATAGATAAATTAGGAAAAAATGATGCCGTACATATTTATGCAGAGTCTTTTAGAGTGATGGAAGTGATGCTACAATTTTAAGGGTACTTAATGGCCATCTGATACAGTACGGCATTAACATATTTTTGAAGAGAACAATTGATAATATGATAAAATCAATATGACGTCTAACTGAACTGAAACGGTGTGTATATTATGCTCTTATATCGTTCTAGATAGGTCACCTGGTGGTTCAAATGACCCGTAATTTTTCTATATGGGCCTGTAGTCTAGTACTCTCAAAGTGTAATTATGCCGACGTTATGTACTGACCTAGGTTATTATGCCGTAGTAAAATGCGATACAGCGTGTTCAGTGCTCAGCTGGGTGCGTGAAAATGGAAAATCGTAGGCGGTTTACACCTTGCGTCACTTCTTTTTGGAGTAGTTCTGACAAAAGCACCTAAATATCTATATGATAAACTAACATGGATGGGGGACGACAGCAATTATGATACCCGTTCCTCCTTTTGTAAACTGGCCATTCTAGGATATATATGTACATTTTTTTCTCTAATTATTTATATATGTTTATAAATAATTTGAAAATTGGAGTCGAATAAATGTTTCTTTCTTTCTTATAGTTTTATCAATTCAGTAGCAATAAAAGTGCCTACATTCCGTTATTTCGATAAATTTTCGAGGAAAAAAATAATATTCACCAAAATATGTAATATACTATTTTTTTAAGGTATTTATTTATCGATATAAATCACGTTGACGTGACGGCGAGTCTGATTGATAAATCTATTTTTACAAACAACAAACTTACTAGTAGGGTCACGCAATATTAGGTTGCTCATCAACGATGCGGCCCAAAATTATATATTCTTTATGATATTTAAAAGAAGTATTACTTCCGCCACTTTTTTTAAGAGATTATTTAAAATATAAATCGTAAGCTCTTTTAATTTACATTGTATTTTGATTTGATTTGATTGATTTCTATATTAACAACAATAAAATGTTATATGCCTATCTCTTAGATTTATGCAAAATGTTTTCATCACGATAACAAATGGTTTTGTGTGAAATGGCTTAGATAAACTAATAGAAGCATCTTTATAGTAATGAAAAATCATAAAAACTATGAACAATAACTTATTACTAGACATTGCGATATAAATTAATATAATAAAGCATTGAGAACGGGTGTTTGTTCGCACATGCCCTTATATAAATACAAATTAACAATGTAAAGGATACATAAACGTTACATAAACATAAATGTTTATTTTACATGACTAATGCTCAGTTACTCGCATTGATACGAATGATATTGGATAGTCAATCTCTCGTAATTTTAAATTTTAGACGAACTGCTTGCTCGCTTGATAAAAAAAAACAAAATAATGAAAAGCAACGAGAATTCTATATGCGCTGGAACCCTGCTTCTTGTTCTGAGAATGTCTCGCGTCGCTGGCGTTGCCCCAATCAGCTTCGGGCCCAGCGGCGTGAGGGTCTCCAAACCCATTTTTATTTATAGCTTAACATTTATCATCGGACTAAGTAAGTTCAATTACTTACTTATTAATCGATTAAATGTATGTTATATGATCATATATACTCGCCAAATGGACGTAATTCGAGAGACAGCAATCCATAGGTTTCAGAATTATGTAGAGGGTGTCCAGAGTTACCTACCGATTCTTCTGATTTTATAATAGGAACGGCTTACCGAACTGGTCGTGATAGTTTTTATATGACGATAAGTATTCTTGTTAAAAATCTTTTAGAATAAAGAAATGGATGTGAATAAAGTTTCGATTAGGTTACAATTTTTGATCTAATTTGTCTGAGTGGTGGTTAAGATTGCCAAACATGACTCCTTTTATTTCGTTGTAGATGTGATAATCCTCACTGGGTTCTCGGTGGATATCTCGGAGCCGCGCATATCTCTGCGCGCCAATACGCTCACAGAGACCGTCTGCTGGGTATTGAACCTGTGCGTGGTGTCCGCGCTGTCCGTGGTCGGCTGCGTGGGCGCGCCCGCACGTTGCACTTGCTTCATTGATATTTTGCATAAGATTCATAAGGTAGTACAATACTATAGTTATTTGACACAGACATCATAAGACTGTTCTAAGCTTTGACGCTTACTCACATGAAACCGAAATATTTCTAGAAATTCTTTTGCTGGGGTGGATTTATTTTTGGCTTAGTGTTTCAGACGTCCTCACGGTAAGGGTAAGGACGAGAGATCGCGACCAGACCATGGTAATGCTTTAATAATAAAGGATTTTGCTTTCAGATCAGAAATCATCTTGGTCACAGTCAGAACAACTCATTAGAAGGATCACTTTATTTAAAAGTCTTTTGGGTGTTTGTAACCTGCTTGTGTATTCTAAGTTTAAGTGACGTCGCATTTTACACACACACTGCTGTACAGCTTAATAAGAACGGTAACTCTTGAATGTGTGAATTACACATAATTATTAACTTATTTGTTATACATTAACAATACTTAACATATTAACTTAGTTATCTTATAATTTTAGTGTTTATATTATATATATTCTCATTCTTCTACTTCGAGTACTACATTGAAATACTATTGGGATTTCAGTTTTTACTGATCTTGTCTCATGTGCGACTTGCTTTGACCGATCTTAACTGTAAACTCAAAGATCTGCTGCGAGCTCTGGGTAAAGTGTTAACAATTATTGTTGTCTTTGACCACGCATTTCAAAATAGGTTTAATACATAATGCTATGCTATTTTTTTAGAGAAACAAAAACGTACAGATAGAGGTGTAACGGTCAACAATTTTATGTTTACTCAAACAAAAACTTTCAATTACACGTCGATTCCTTTACTTATGGAGTGTGGTAAATATATGTTTTGTTATTATTTTAGTTACCCTGCTTTGCGCCTGAGGCTTCAATAGCGTGCGTTACACGTTATCGTGCGACTGCCGTTCTCCATACATAATGTTTCCATCCCCATTTCATAAATACTGCACTACTTAAAAATAATATTGCAAAGAATAAAATAAAATTCATACATTTGTTTATAAGAGACAATCTCGATAATTACTAAAACATTTTAGAAAATTGTTACACCAGATATAATTAACAGTACCTACTTAAGTACGGTTACGGTTACGGTCTGGGAGACCGAACTTTGCTCGATGGTATTTTTTTTTTTTTTTTGAATCCTTAATAGATCAATTTATCGCCCTCGCATACTTATATATGTGAAATAACAAAATTACAAAATGCTTTGATGTCTAACGTAGTGGGCACAAGTTCGCTGGTTTAATAAAATTTGTACGTATGTATATATTTTCAGAATCTGAAGATAATTTCGGCCTAGAAGATTCTAGAACGATTCGCAAGCTGATCTTCGCTTACGAATCGATTTGTGAATTACTGCGCAAATTGGAACAGAGCCACGGAATGGTGTTGCTGGTGCTACTGCAGTCCTTCTTCCTACATGCCATCATAACTCCGTACAACTTGATTACTATGTGTTAGTTTTCTTATGAAATCTATATACTTACTTATAAACAAAATAGAAGTGTATGTGAAAACTTTTTGGCAGAGAAAATAAGGATTATACAGTTGAATTAGGATTTAATAAGATAACATTAAATTGTAGTATGACAGTCGGTGTGTGTCTGTGAAGAAGTAAACGTGTGCTAGATTAGCCCAAAATAGTATTGGTCTAGTTTTCACTCAAATATTTAAGAACCACTGTAGGAATTTTATGTGTTTTCACGGGAAATAAATAATGTTTAATATCGACTTATAAATTACCTTCTAGTGAATTCTTAAAATGATATTTGTAATTAACTGAAACTTTTTAAAAATTTAATAAATATGAGGACATCTATGTTTATAATGCCGAGCATATGAATCTTTTTTATCAATAGATACGTAACAGAAGAAGAATTATAGTAATAAAAACAGTTGCCTAAAACCTTCCGCAGATGCTGAAACCAGCAGTATATATTTCATAGCGATACAGGTGTCGTGGTTCTGTTTCCACGCCTGCAATGTGGTGCTCATTGTGGAGCCCTGCCATCAGATGCAATTAGAGGTACCTTCCGTTTGCCTACAATTATGTAAATAGTGACATTTCTTTGATTTATAGCGTAGGTAAGATTTATTGGCATTATAAAGAGGCATGGTTTTCTCGAACAACCTTCAAGAAAATAACTTTTTACATTATGGACAAATGAGGAATTTTACTTATATTCAAATTCAATTGAGCGATATAATAATAATAATAATAAAACACTTTATTGCACACACAAAAACAAAATAAAAACAATAAATATTCAAAATAAATAAAACGCGGTACAAATAGGCGGCCTTATCGCTAAGAAGCGATGTCTTCCAGGCAACCTGTGGGTTTAGGAAAAGTTTGAAGAAAAAAGGGAAAAAAGAAAGAGAAAGATTTGGAATGTAGAAGGAGCATAGCAATAGCATTATAAAAGGTGCAAACGAAAGTTAAAAATGCAAATACACACACACATAATTATATACATACCAATATACATAAAGGAAAAAGATGAAGAAAAAAAAAATATATATATACTGAGTAATATGAGTCACACAGTATAAGGCAAAGTCGCTCCCGCTGTCTCTGCCTAATGTCTATGCATGCTTACATATTTAAATCCACGCAACTGTTTTTCATATGCGTTTTAATAGATGTATTGATTTTAGAGGAAAATCAACATGTATATTAATACATGTTGATTTTCCTCTAATATAATTATTATGCATAACTGCACCCGTGCGTAGCCAGTGCGGGGAGTCTACACTAATAATTAATCATTATAAAGAGGAAACTTTTTTATTAGGATACGTTTGTAACGTTTTCACGTAAAAACCACTGGACCTATTTAAAAAATTATATTATGTATTCCTTGTTTCGAGATGGACACGACGCGAGAGCTGGTGAGTCGGCTCGTGCGCAGGTCGGACGCGGCGCTCAGTCGGGCCCTGCAAGTGTTCTACCGGGTGCTCACGCTGAACCAGCCCGTGGTCGCGCCTCTGGGCGTGTGCGTGCTCGGCCGCCCCCTCGTAGTCTCGGTTTGTTTACACATTACGCAAGGACAAAATAAAACGCCTTTTCTAATACATTACTGTTTAATTTTATCACTCGCTTAAGTTTATACAATGTTAAACACGCGATTCCCTAATGCCGATTGATAACGCAGCTGTATAAGTTATGACGTTTTTACATTTTCCAGATGCTGGGAGCGGTTACCACTTACCTCGTCATTATTTTACAATTTAAAGCTAGCGATGAACTTTTATAGATAATAGAAAGAGGAATTAACAAGCATTATTTGTTTTATTTAAAACGAAACTTCACATATAATTTGAAAATTTAAACTTGACTAAGATAATATTATGTTTTTTTATGATAATAACTTGGTAGAACTGGCTCCAATTAAATGGCTCCCAGGCTAACTCGATCCACTGTTTATCAGACCCGACAAGTATTCCGAACCTTTGTTCAGTACCTCATTGAAAGCATTTTCGATTGAACTGTCCACTTCGCTCTGTGTAGGAGACTGCGATGATCCACCTACAACAGCTGAAAACATAAATTTTATTAGGGTATTGGGAGCTTGCCGCGGCGCTGTTGCGCTGTCACATAATCTATACTTTAATATATAAAAGCATTGTTTTCTACCGACTTAACAAAATATACGAGGTTAACATTCGAGGCAGGAGAAGATATTCGACACTATTTTTTTGTGTTTGTTACTTCTTAACTTTTGGACCGATTTTCATGATTATTTTAAGTGAAGAGAAAACCTATCTGAAACGTCGTAGTACAGATAACACATATTATATAGTTTCACTAAATCTATATAAATAAAAAGAAATAATAGATAAGGGCTCGATCGAATTTTTAAGTTTTTTTAAGCACAAAGGATGTTTTTATGGACAGATAATTCCTTTGCGAGGGCAGGGAGAACCGCTTCTTCACAATAAAAATCCTCCAGCCTCAAGACAGCCAGGATCCAGGCTATTGAAGGGGTTAGAGAAGTATAAACGCGCTGTAAGGATTTAATTTTTAGAATTGCGGATACGAGACCAAAAGTTGGTGGTACGAGACCTGATTTCATAATCAATGATAAAAAATCGTGAATAATAAAAAACCATACCTGCAACGGCAACCAACATAAAATTCAGTGTTCCCAACAACAGAAACGATGTTAAGAGTTTACGAGACATTTCGCAAAAATATTGCAATCGACTCGCTGAATGCGATGAGGGCGGGCGAGCTTCGCTTAAATATAAGAGGAACCACTTAAGTAATTACTGGATAGATAAGAATAACTGAAAAAAACGGCCGGTTATAATTATCAGCACTTCTAAAAAAACATCACGAGTTTTTCCGGCGGATGCTGCAAAACTTTAGGTAACGTAGAAAGATTATTAATATTTTAATGGTATAGCTGAGTTAATTGGAGATCTTTAAGTATAACTTAAAGTGCAAACTGTTGATATATCTTTTTTAAGTAGAATAAAAATAATCGTAATTTATATCATCATAACACTTCTGATGATACTGAAGTGGTATAATTGGTGTTCGTATAAAATACAAGCACTTATTTTAAACATACAGGATGCTTGTGTCCAATCCTATTAATATATTAAACGAGAATGTTTATAAGAAAGTTCCGATATTTGTTACATTTTCACACACAACACTGAACGGATTTTGATGATAATTGGCAGTGATGTAGCTTACGCTTCGGAACAAAACTTGAGCTGAATAGAAATACTTGCTTTTGCCAATGGGTTTGTATATTTTTTAAATGTACCCATATACACTAATGTAAATAATTTTATTAGTCAATACGAAATTAAAAATTTTGTTTTGTTGCTTTTTTTCGAGAATTAATAATTATGATTCGACACCTACGTCTTCTATATTTCGGTTTTAACTCTTATAATGATGATTCACGTCAGACGAAGACAGATGATAAAGAAGTTACAATAATCAACTGTTGTTATAGCAACCTGATACATTAAGCATTATGAAATAAAATAATATGTACAGGTACATAAGCTTGTTAAGTTACAGTGGATAATATGATTTATTTTCAAAATATAATTTCCAAAAGATCTCGTTTTTTAGGGTTGTGTATAATTAGATCATTAAATCAGTATTTTATATAAGATAAATTATGGAATTGGATGTCTTAATGAGCCTTTCACTTTGGATGGGTTTCTTATACTGGTAGACGCGTAGATTATTTTCTTATCTTACGTGATATATACCTATATTTAGTACGGATTTACATTTGCTTTATGTTGCAATAACTGGCTAATTATGAGATAAACAACCATCACGGTCATTAGAAAAAATTACGAATTATCAACGCGTTAAAATTCGCAAATTGAAAACTAGGTATCATTTTTTCGAAAATGACGTAGGTAATTAAGTAAAAATAGTTTTACTGTAAAAATACTTATCGTAAAATGGTAATTGTAACCAGCCACTTTTCACTTCTTTTTTATGTGAAAAAATAATTCATGTCATAACGTCCTCCCTCAGCGCATTCGTTGAGCTGCCGCGAGCCGATCGCAATATTCCTGGCGAAATGTCTCGCAGAGTTTTGATATCCTTCATGGTAATGGTTGTATTTACGACTTACATTGCTGCCAGGAAAGGTTTGTCTATTACTCCTATATTAAGCAAGTCATTTTGTTTCAATTTTTTATTTTATTGCTAGCAGTAAAATGATTATAAATTTTTAAATGATGAATGGAAAAATTCAAATAAACTCTTTTACAAAAAGGGCACTTTTGATTTATTTGAGTACTTTTAGTTTAAACAGTTGTAAAAAGGAATTTGATGCAATAAAATAATATTATTTACAGATTAAAGAAAACGTTCGATCAGTTTTTTAAAACGATTTTAATTTGTTTTATTTTGAGTTTTAGGAACATGCTAATTTTGACAAAAAAATAACGTAACTTCAATTGACTTTCTTTTTCATCTACTAGAAGTTATAAACAATGAAATAAAAAAAATATATCGAATGTGGTCACCTATCCTACTAATATTATAAACGTGAAAGTTTGTAAGTATGGATGTATGGATGTTTGTTACTCTTTCACGCAAAAACTAATGAACCGATTGCAATGAAATTGGTACGTAGATAGCTGGACAACTGGAATAACATATAGGCAATTTTTTATCCCGATATTCCAACGGGATACGGACTTACGCGGGTGAAACCGCGGGGCGCAGCTAGTTCAAAATAAAACTCTGATTCTTAAGATTTCCATAGGTATAGCAAGGTTTGGGTGCCCGTTTTTATTTAATTTTTTTTTGCAAAGGAGTCTATGCATAGGCTATCTGCTCCGCTATTTGTCCCGCCCGGGTAGTGAAGTCTCATATTATGCTGTATTTTATTTTGTTTTTATCCGGATTCGGCTTTATCCACGTTATCTATGAGTGGCTGGCATGGTTTTCCAGTCGTAATTTCTTTTTTAAAGTCGCTTTTCTAGCACGGACGCATTTCCAGCTTTGTCGCCAACTGGTCACAATTCTATGTGTGTCGTTGTTAAATCACTAGAAGTAATAATAAGAATTTTTATAATAATAGATACAAGTACATTACTCGTATAAATCAAACAAAAGAAAATACTACATACTTATATTTTCAGGTAGTGGGGTTGCGAAAAATTAAAGAAAATTAGTTTTGAAAATTTTGCTTCTTATCGTTCGATGTTCTTATGACTTAAATTGTGAATGCTACTCCTTTCAGGAGTTGAAGAGATAGAAGAAGAAGGCCCACAAGGTGGAGAAGAGGAAGTCGAGGAAGTTGAGAAAGTCGAGCAGGTCGAAGAAGAACCAGAATATGCTGAAGAAGAGACGGAAGTTGAGGAAGTTAAAGAACCTAAAGTGCCGTTTCAGGGATTTTTAAATCATTTTCAGACACAACATATCTATACGGAAAATCTTCCACGCAAATAGTAGTGCTTATCTGTAACAAAATATTGCTATTTGTATCTACAAATGTACACTATTTAATAGAAACTTAAATAAAAATGAATTAATGAAAACATTTTATTACTAATTGTACTGTTAGTAGTTTGCGTGAGTTGGAATAATTCTATTTCAAGAGATTGACGCTCTGTTCTGTGTCTATGAAAGACGTAAGATACCTTTCTTTCACGGATTTTTTATAATTGAAATAAGACATTATCAACTTTTTTAATTGGCCCAGTAGCTCCTGACATGAGTGCGTTCAAACCACAGGTTCAAACAAATAAACAATTGAAACTATTCAGGTTTATATTATTTTGATGTTTTAAAAGTATCACACACACTTTTAAATGGTAATCATACCAAAGAAATAATCAAATAACTTCATCCCATTTAAGAGTATATTAGATTTTTACCACATTGGTGTTGAAATTTTCCGCACAAAGATACAAAGGTTTTAACCAAAGTAGTTCCCGTAAAAAAGGAATTAATTGTTAGTTTACTGTTTTGATATATATTAATAATACCCGATACGTTTGGACGGTAATGATTTGTAGAATATTATTGTTCTGTGCCGTGGAGAGACAATCATAATGAAAAAAGCAGTCGCTTTTGCGCATGCTTAGGAATTCGGACCCCTAGGGATTCGTATTGCCGCAGCTCGCATCAATCATTACACATCAGTCATCAACTACTGCTTTTAAATATAAACACATTGAAGGCTGTTGACGTTAATGTTTTTTGTTTTTGAAGTGAAACTTCTTTAGAATCGTTGTGATTTCAAACCTGATGCAACGGAAAAACGACAGGTAAGAGACACAAATACAAAAATGTGTAGAATGAAGCCGGCAAAGAATGAGACAGAAATATACATACTATTTTATTCATTCTTTTGTCGATTTACTGAAGTTTCACTTCTATCATGTGTGAATCGCACACACACCTTTTTTGTTTTTTTTTATGTCATAGCATGCAACTGAGCTGGTGGTTCGCCTGATGGTAAGCGATCACCACCGCTCATGAACATTCGCAGAGGTATGTGCTGCCCGCAAGGTGTAAAGGAAAAGGAAAGGATTGACGTCTGGAAAGCAGGAATGGACTGGGACGGGTGAGGAAAGGAAGAGGTACTTCCCCGGTGCGAGCTGGCCCAATTCGTGCCAAAGCATGCTCGACTCTCACAATAGAGATTTGAACAAATAAATAAAATAACGGAAAATAATGCAGTTAAACACATAAGTAAGAATTTACGTAATACATATATATCATTGACGGTAACGATCTTCTCTGCCTTTCGCTCACTCTTATCTTTTAGTAATTAAAATTAATATCTTGAAACTAAGTATAACACGCCCAAGCGCGAGTCGTACGCAGCATTTGTGGCGACATGTCTGTCTGTCGTAAGCTCTTGATGTCGTTCTTGCTGCTAGTTGCACTTCACAGTATGTCTGTTGGCGCACAAGGTTTGTGTTACATAAATATTTTTAGGATTCGTTACTGACTACGTATTTGAACATACTTCAACTATCCAAACCGCCTGTTTCATCGTGATTGCAAGTTTCATTAGGTCATTTTGTGCGTACACCTGTTGCGTCGAAACAATTTGTGTAGGGACGCATAGAGTCTCTTATTTAAGTACTTACATAAGAATGAAGTTTGTGTTCTACTAACAAACTGTTTATTCCGCTAACCCCGTTTTTTATATAAGAAAGTTTTTTCCAGTGGAAGGATTGGAAGAGTGGTATGCAGAATATTATAGCGATGAAGGCCCAGCCGAACTAGTAGAACCGTATATTTATGGGATACGCTTCTATGAGGAGTATGACATTATTTTCGTATAAAATTATTTGAACTCACTGAATGAGTACCGACAGATTGAGAGCTAGACTTAGCGTGAGTAGAATTCATTTCAGTCAGGGTACTCGTGTGTATAAAAGCCCAGACGGTCAGAAAAGGTCTCATATATTTAAGTAGAGCTGTTTTTTTTCAAGTCGTTGTTGTAGAATTTATAAATGGTATTTTAATAGATAGACTTGTAATTTGCTGGTAAATAAATAAAATGAAGAAAATAAAAAGCCTTTTATTTCTAGAAAATATAAATACAAAATAGAAATTGTTTTTAACTCGATATAAACGTCATATAGAGGTTTATGCTTATAAATTATTTACTAATATTTATGATTTAAAACAATTTCGGTTACTTTTGTATTTCCAGAACCCATCACGGGTAAAGGCCTCCCAAGATTCGCAACGCTCTCTATTCTGAGCTTTGTTTATCCAGTCATATAAAACTCACTGTAAAATTTTCGTTCTCATCAATTTTTGTCACACTTCAGGCAGTCCAAAAAATTCGAATGTCACATTTTTGGGCGCTTCAATTAATTTCTTACAGATGTCAGTGAGTTGCCCGTAGGAATATCGGGATAAAAAGTTGCCTATATGTCATTAAAAATAATAATAAAATATAATAATAAAACTTTTATTTGCCAGAAAACATGATGTACTTTATTATTACGCTGAAGATATTACTGAGTAGTGAGCTATATTTAATTTTTTATTACACAATTAAAGATAATATGAACTGCAGACCTACACTAAGGAAATTTATATCGTATGTATTCCAGTTGTCCAGCTATCTACATACCAAATTTCATTGCAATCGGT
>NC_052124.1:2858424-2861749 GCF_012273895.1 Zerene cesonia | reverse complement strand
ACAGATTCGAAATTCAAATGTAATATTTTTTTATAATTAAGTGTAACAGTATTTATGGCCAGACTAAGTATAGTAAAACAGGAATAAAGTTTCTCCAAAGAAAAACCAAATCTTAAATATTTTTTATATTAATCCCTTTATGTATACTAAAATGCAAGTTTCAGTTGCATTCATTCATTTTTACATATAAAACAATATCATTATTTTTTTAGAGTGCCATTTATTTTCTATCTAGATTTAAATTAATTGATATGTGTATATACACGAGCAATTATTATACCTTGACTTAAGCGAATTTATGCGCAGGGACCAGCTAAGTCGAGCCGAAACGAGTCTGTGGGTTTATTTTATTTTCATCTGAAAATCATTTAACTGTCATCATAGAAACGTATGGCATTAACAAACGGTTTTATTAATTGCGGTGGGACTTCAACTCTATGATATTCTAAACCTTCGTGATCAGGATCATCAAACTCTTCCATTCCTTCCCCTGAAAACAAAAATAATGTTATTCGCTTTCTCTTTCCCTATGTCCCTATGTATGCTTGAATCTTTAAAACTACGCAGCGGATTTTGATGAAGTTTTTTTTAAATAGATCTCTATCTATATCTAATCTATAGATAACCACTCTTGGTACAAGAGAAAGGTTTGTGTGTAACATCTATTAAACTACTCCAAATTTAACACGTGTTTGTTATTAAATTGATGAACTTGTACGTTTGATTTGACGAATGTTTTAGATATTCAACTCTACACTACTTTTTTCAAGAAATAACAAAAAGTTCTATGTCTATTTGGTTTTTAACATGTCTGAATAAAATACCTTCAGATTTTTTAACATTATTTATGCAGTAATCTCAGAATTAAGAATTTACCAATTTATATTAAAAGACAAGCATTTCCCCAACGACTAATTGCACAAAAATCTTACGCTAAAACTATGTTACAAAGTCTTTAATAATTAATCATAAAGCCCTTGTGTAACACAAACCTTGCGCGGCAACAGACATACTGTGAAGTGCAACTAGCAGCAAGAACGACATCAAGAGCTTACGAGACATGTCGCCACAAATACTGCGTACGACTCGCGGCTGCACAGGGAATGCGCTCGGGGCGGCCGGGTTGTACCTAGTTTTCAAGATATAATTACTAAAAGATAAGAATTAGTGAAAGGCAGAGAGGATTGAATATATACATATTCAAATATATATCTCATACGAAAAGATACTTGTGTTGTGTTTTTCATTATTTTATCTATTTATTCAGATCAGTCTATTCCATTAGAATAAAATCAGACAGCCAAGGTGTAACTTGTTTCTATATAGAAGCAGTTGGTTGATGACTGATGTGTAACGATTGATGTGAGCTGGTGGAATATGATGTAACTCAGGCTCTTTACTCTGGTGACCCTGCATAATATGTTATACAATTTTAATGCAGTGTATTGTTTGAAATTGTCCTTTTTATATAATACTGGATGTACAGAAAATATCTGGTTACTGTTTCATTACTATATGCGTAGTTTTTGAAAATCATTTCATTATATTATGTATAGATAACCGATGAAATGTATATTATTCACATAAAACAATAAATTTGAATTCCTCGAACTAGTCTGTACACATATATATTGTTATGGTAAGTGCAGTAAACCGAGTTTAATCTAAGCAGCTTTTGAGGATTTCCGAAAACTCATTTCTTAAGATTTTGAAAGGAGTTTATTAGAAAAAAAAAAAAATTTACTTAAAATAAAATAACTTTAGAGCGAATTCTATACATGATGTATTAAAATAGTAAAAATTACAAGGAGATATATATCTAACTTCTTAAAATCAAAGCTTGTGTAATATATGATTAAAGTACATTATTATATAATAAACACACAGCTTATCCTCAGCTTCGAAAGCGACACAACCAACAGCTCCACAAAAGCTATAGCTTGCTCATGGGCGGTGGCGATGTCTCATGCGATCCACTAGCTCGGTTGCCCGCTCTGCTTTAAAAAAACATTCATCGCACATACACATGTGTGGTGAATGTGTGTAGATCTGTCTCTACATATTTTGCTTGCAACGTCAAAATTTAATAGATCTACCTTAGCATAGCGTGTCATAGACGGAACCTGTCTTCCGTAACATGAGTTAAATATAACAATACAACATTTATTATATTATATTCGGCTGATTATAAAATAAATTGATGGCAAGTTCCAGGACGGGAGAATGGTGATTACAATTACGCTAATCTATATTCTCGCAATGCACCTAGGAACGCTGGTATTAACTTTTTTGGTACTTCCTGCATTTCATATTCACCTCCACCAAGAGGCACCTCAAGATATACGTCCTTCGCTTCATCTGGAAATATTATAATATTAAAATTTTATGAAATTACATGTAAAATTAACTTTATTTAAGTTAATTGTAAACAATAGTTCGTCTGATGGCAACCACACATGAATATTTGCAGAGTTGCTCGCATTCGTCAAGGCTTCCCAAGGCTACCTTTAGGCTTTAAAGGATACGGGCCTTCCTTTAGTCTTTAAAGGATACGGGCCTTCCTTCCGGATTCGTATTTCCTATTATTGACAAGCTACTGAAAATTCTGTATTAGTTGTATCAATTGCCAGTAAAATATACTTTTAAATTGCTTTAGAAATTGTCAATCTCTAACTTGATATACACATCTGGCTAATTGACTGCACAAGATTAGGCTCAATTATTTATTTAATTAATGAAACAATATTTGTGTAAAACGAACCTTGGCCGACAACTAATATACTTTTAAATGCAACTAGGAACATGAACGCTATCAAGACCTTACGAGACATTTCGCCACAAATATTGCGACTGGCGGCAACACTGTGAGTAGTATGAGTATATCGTATGATGTGCTCTGAGTGCATGGAGAGAGGCGACTTTCACTTTAACTACCATAGTTTTTACCCAAAGATAAGAATGAGCAGCGATAAAAAATAATTATTATTTTCTAATAAGTATTTAAAATACATATGTACGGTGTATGATGTGGTTGGGGGCAAAGGAAAGAAGGCGTGGTATATCTCATTTAATCATCCCCTCTGAACATCTACTCACTTTAACAGCAATTCAAAAATTTCTTCATTCTATGCAATGGCTGGTGATGCAACTACTGCACCGATTTCAACAAATCTTTCACTGTTGGATATGTACGTGATTCCTCAGCGGCTATAGGCCATTTGTGTTCCACGAACGGAACCAGGGTGGACCATTGTGGTGTATTATAATTTGTAAATTCATATGTTCGGATGTGTATGTGTTTGTTGCTCTTTCACGCAAAAATTAC
>NC_052124.1:2848466-2857424 GCF_012273895.1 Zerene cesonia | reverse complement strand
AGTAATAAATGTTATTTGCAGTTAACAATTTTCTTTTTTCTTTATTACAATATTTATGGCAAGACTAGGTATAAGCTAACTAGCTGCACCCCGCACTTTCATCCGCGGTCTCACCCGCGTAAGTCTATATCCCGTAGGAATATTGGGATAAGAAATTGCTTATGTGTTATTCCAATTTGTCATCGGTTCAAAGATTTTGCGTGAAAGAGTAACAAACATCCATACATACCTTCATACATCCATCCATACTTACAAACTTTCTCGTTTATAATATTAGTAGGATTACACTAGATGCATTATATATTTTGATAATAATATTATCTATACTAATATAATGCAGAGAAAAGTTTTTTTGTTTGTTTGTAACCTAAAGGCTAAACTAGTAGTCCGATTTTTAAATTTCTTTCACCAAAAGATAGCTACATTATTTCCGAGTGCTATATATAGGATACTTTTTACTTATCTTCATAGATTTTCATAACCACGCGGACGAAGTCGCGGTTAACAGAAGGTGATTTATAAAGAAACTAGCAAACCCGGCAAACTCCGTTTCGCCACCAAATAAATGATTTCGTTTTTCCTGTTTTTCTGCTGAAATTTTTCCTGAATTTTCTTTGCTATAAACCTCACGGAGCCCGAGACCTTTCCAACGAATGCAAAACCGTGGAAATTGGTTCGTGCGTTCTGGAGTTATAGCGTCAGGAAGGAAAACCCGACTTATTTTTATATAGTAGATATTATAGCGACCTCATTATCTTGTATTTCGTGCCGAAAAAGAGAACAATTTCATATTTAAAAACAACTGACACAAAAATTTAAAAATCGCTTTATCAGACGAGAGTGTATTATATCGGTGTGCCCAATACATTTAAATAGTCGAATGTTTATTCGCATTTAAAATATATATATTTGCAATTAAAATGAATTTGACAAATACAGTTGAAGTATGAATGTGCTTCTTTTCCGGTAACAACTCTCTTACAAGCCATCAGTCACTACGGCACACCATGAGACACTATTTAGCTATCGCACCAACTGAAGGAATAAAAAAATTGTATTTAAAGTAAGTAAACAGTCGTCAATCAGAGAGGATGATTAAATAAGGCTCTCCCTGTGTCATGTCTCCATCCATGTTTCTTTTTTTTGCCCTCAACCATATTTTTTATTAAAATGCTTACTACGGAATATAAATTATAACCGTTCGGTGTTTATCGTCGCTCATTCTTATCTATGAGAATACATTTTTTGTATTTAAAGTACAACACTCCCAGTGTATCCGCGAGTCGTACGCAGTATTTGTGGCGACATGTCTCGTAAGCTCTTGATGTCGTTCTTGCTGCTAGTTGCACTTCACAGTATATTTGTTGTCGGCAAAGGTTTGTTGTTACATAAATATTTTCATTTTTTAGTATTAATAATAATGTCTTTGTCTCTCAGTCTGCTTTTTATGTATTTAAAACGTTTGCTAAATCGCACATGTCTGCATGAAGATCATGAAATTGAAGAATAATTCTTTTCAGAGAAAATCAAAGATGAAACTGTCGAGGATCTGGACGGAGGAGATGAAAACAAAGTGTATCATAAAATTGAGGTTCCAAAGGAATTAATAAACGACTTCTTAGTTTCACTGCAAAACTTCGAAGAGTAAATGTTATTTTTCCGCTCTTCGCTTGTATAATAAATACTTAAATGGTTTTACATTTCTTTTAATAGTAAGATTAAAAAAATATATTGCCGATGGTGGCCTTAACCTGTTAGCTATTTGTAAAATAATCCTAGTAGTACGACATCTTAATACGATCGACGATTTTTCAATTTTTATTAAATATTGCCTAATGTTTACACATACAATATGCTTTGGGTTTCTTTTTTTATTTATATGCTCCTAAATTTTCAAATCCTTCTATGATACATGTTAATTACTACTTGAAATAGGAATATGCAGTGACCAGAATGGAACCGATAGAGACAATTATAACAAAGAACCACACAGACACATCTTAAGAATAATAAATCATTGACAGAAAGAGTATTAGTGTATTAAAATTTTAATTAAAATAAATACGATCTTATTATTGCTAAATTTAAATTTAAGTTTTAAGCATTCAAATCTATACTAATATTATAAAGCTGAAGAGTTTGTTTATTTTTTTGTACGCACTAATCTCAAGAACCACTAGTCCGATTTGAAAAATTCTTTCAGTGTTAGATAGCACATTTATTGAGGAAGGCTATAGGCTATATAATTACCACGGGCAATGTCGGCGGACCGCTAATGCTTTATAAAGGAGATTTTTTTAAAGTAGAAACCCTCGGATTCGACCTGCATTATTATTGTTAAAAAAATAACAAAACCATATTAGAGCCGAAAGTGTCCGCGATGCCTTCGATTGCGAAGCTTTCTGTCTTTATAATATTGATAAATATTTCAATTTCGTTGCTTTCAATCCTTTTCACCTTAAAAGCAGGCAGCTCATTCGCAGAGGCACTACCTCAGCAAATGTTTATGGGAGGTGGTGATTGCCTTCCGTCAGGTGAACCACCAGCTTAATTACCCGCTATGACAAAAAAAAATCTATGCTCAATAGTACAATGCTGATAAGTTTGTTTATTAGAATGCGCTAATGTCAGGTACGAATTCAAATTTTATTTCTCCGTTGGATATACACTCAAACTTAAACTCAAATGTACGTGTTACCTGAGTGCTTTCAGCTAAACAGAGTGGATTTTGTAATTGCCCCTAGCTAGCGTGCACACCACCACTAGCATGCAGACCACGATTTGTCGACCCGCTTTGCCACGTTTATATCTATTTGTCTATCGTGCCCCACGATCTTTCCTAAAATGGCGGCAAATAGATGATTCCTACAAATTTTTACCGAGTTTTGACGAACTTATATATTTCTCGTTGTCGTTTTTAGGGCGAGAAACGATTTCATATTGTTTCCTATGAATAAAATATATTAATATAAAATGGCATTTAATGACAACAACTATGTAACAATTATTTTATGATATTTGAAACATAAAAATGCCATAAAATATACAGAATTATATATTCTTTTAATCTGACAAAAAAGTCATTTTGGTTAAACTTTAGCGGCCAATAAATGAGTTCTGACTGTAACAGTCAGAGTTAATATCAATAATGTGATGTGTTCAAGTCAAAATTCATTGCATTCACTGCATAAATCAGTCAAATGGCTGTAGGGCGTTTCCCACTCAAACAGAAACAAACTACATATATAGGTTTACAATGACTTGCTTGCCTGCATATTCATTATTTATTTATTTATTTATTTATGCTTTATTGTTTTGGAATAATTACAAATTGAGACTTAACCTAGGGAACATTATCACAAGTGGCGGTCTTATCGCTAAATAGCGATTTCTTCCAGACAACCGGTTGTACTGAGAGAAGTTAAAATAGAGGATAGGAGTAGGGAAGAGCATAAATATATATATATATATACAACGAAAAAAAAAAAATAAATAAATAAAATTTCTTATACAAATTTCAATACAGTAAAAATATATATTATATTATCACACATATATACATACACAAATAGATGTAAATAGCTACATACATAAAGATAATGAATATAATAAAAAGTGAAATATAATGAATATACGTACATTGATCTAAGAATGGCAGGAAAAATAATAATTATGAACCATTGTTTTAAAAACATTTAAAGATTGAGCCTTCTTAATTATTATTCATTGTAAATCGTTAAATTTCAGCTGAATTATTGGATAATCAATATTGCATATTAATATAATTAATATTCTGTTAGAGGTGGATTAGACAAGGGCAATGGGTTTCAATTATAACACAATAAGTATCTAATATAAAGCGATTATTTAGTAACCTGTGCCGAGGGTGATTTACTCTGTTAAACAGAGTATGCGTACATGTACAAATACTTATCATGGAATGATAATTGTAGCCGTCCGGTCTTTTCGATACTCATTATTATCGATCGGTAATTAGTTCTTGTATTTAAAGTTAAACTCGCCCGCCCTCAGCGCATTCATAGTGTCGCAAGTTGATCACAATATTTTTGACGAAATGTCCCGTCACATCGTGATATCTTTCATGTTGTTAGTTGCACTTATAAATTTCAAGTTTGCTGCTGCAGGTTTGTTTTATTCAAATA
This sequence comes from Zerene cesonia, assembly GCF_012273895.1. Taxonomy (NCBI): domain Eukaryota; kingdom Metazoa; phylum Arthropoda; class Insecta; order Lepidoptera; family Pieridae; genus Zerene; species Zerene cesonia. The sequence goes on along the minus strand of NC_052124.1, from coordinate 2,853,261 downwards.
TTTTTGTCATTAATTCTTAGACATTTTTGCCTCGTGCCAATTATTGCTCATTAATGTTTTCCTTACATGATGCACATATATATAGCTATTTTTGGTTTCGCACCTAGATACGTAGATAACTGAATCAAAAAATTAATTAGAAGTAAACGTTTTTCCAGCTGAGGAGGTTGATGAGTATCTTGTGAAGCCCGGCCCCGATGGCCAAGATATAGTTGTAAGTAACTCTATAGTACCAGCGAATTTAGTCGATGAGATCGCAGAACAAGTAAAGGAAGAAGAACATGAGGAGTAATTGTTACGCTTTATTCCTGTAATAAATACTTAAATAATGTTGTTGTTTCATTTCATTTATTGTGTGTTGCATATATCTCTTTTTGTGGTTCGTCAATAGACGGGCCAGGATAAGGGCCAATTTTAAACTACTCGTTTGTCTCTGTTTAAATCTATAAGATATATAGTTAGATAGTCTTGAACGCTTTTCTTCAAACGCAAACACCTTGACAACCAACCAGGACAATTAGGACAATATTATATTATAAGCATTAATTTCCGACAAAATTTTTGAGACAAAACGTAGAACAGGAGCTTCACGCACTTGATTTTATTTCCAGTATCAGTTTGACGAGGAACATATAAAAACTTGATTGGGGTTTGTAAAGAACATTAAATAGATAAATAAAACAGAGTCCCATAACATATCTCTTATTTACCCGACTGCGACTGAAGGTTCTTTGGCAGGCCCTATAGCGCTTACCGCTGTAATCATCAGGTGTTGATGTAATCAACAGAATTGTGGTTGGGGAGAGGCCATGTAAATTAAAAAAGTGGTTTATGGCACCCACCAATAAAAAATGGTCAGAAAAAACAAATTTTTCTTCTTACGGTACAGACGGAAATGAAATTCTAAAGCTACAAGAATCCGTGACGCAAATATACTCGAAGACTTCTATTTGTAGATAATAAAATTCATAGGCAAGAAACTTTGTAGTTCGTCATCCTCATCATCATCAGCCCATATATGTTCCCACTGCTGGGACACAGGCCTGCTATGAGGGTTTAGACCATAATCCACCACGCTGGCCATTTACTGCTCGCTCGCCCGGTCTCGAACCCCGACTTATCGATTTTGAAGTCCGAGGTTCTTACTACCGAACCACAACTGCTATATAGCCGCTATTACTATATTTTAATACATAATTAATATGTATAAATAACAATGGTTCCAAAGAACTGTCTTGTGCTTCTTCAGTGAAAAGCACTAATAAACTCTTGAATACTACTAGAAATTCTGTCGTAAAAGCGTATAGCTTGTCCCATAAATGAATATTTTACTTTAGAAGACGAAAAACAGGCATTTCATGTCATATTAATGTCTATCACCTATTCTTGTAAGTAAGTGTTGTAGTGTACTCGTAAAATGTTATTAAATATATACTAGGATGGTATAGTGAAGGTACCAGGAATCTTCTGCTTAATCTAATGGTTAGTCCCGCGCACGAAAATTATCTGCTGCGCTGCCCCATAGCAGAATTCCATAGGACATGATGCTATAAAAGTAGTAGGTATATTTTTACGGTAGAGAGACAAATAACACAATGTAATTATATGGTACAAAATACATATTATGCAAGTAAAATATAATAATTCCATCTAAATAAAGATCCATGTCCAGTACGTATTAAATCTTAATGGTCTCTTTTTTGAATCCTAATGGTCAAGCGTGTTGCTTTTTCTAATGTCACAGATAACAGAAAATACAGATAATTAAGGCGTAACGCCATGGTAGCCAAAATAATCTAATCTTGCCGTATCTACTTCGGTGAGATGCCTAATGTTTCGAACTGTATATTCATCTGAACTGAAGTTAGCAACGGCTGTGTTAATATTGTAGCTTCTCATCTAGTTTCATCCCAAGAAACAGAGTCGATTTCGTAGGAGTATTACGTCCCCGTACGTTTAGAATAATATTTCTTTTAACCCTTTTTACATTAGGAAGGTTAAATTCTACATAATTTGTTTTTTTTTACATTTAACAATAAATTATTTGCTATTATTGGCTCTAAACCAATTGGAGCAAGGTTTAGTTCGTCAACATTTGGCTCATACCTATCAGCATTATATTTTAATGTTGTATCATCTGCAAAGAGTACTATTTCCCACATATCCTGCAAATAATAAGGTAGATCATTAATGTAGACCAGGAACAAAAAAGGGACCCAAAATAGATCACGGTGATCACGGTGAATGCTCTGAAGAGCTGTTCGGAACAATACGAGCTGCTGAATTTCACCACTGTACGACACGCCACAAACTAAAATATCACTGTCACCATCTGGATACGTCGCGATCATCCACAGTGCGCTTTAGGAGGAACTTTTTACCGCGCACTACTCCTCTGTGGAACGATCTACCCGCTTCAGCATTTCTGAACCACTATGACTTGGGTTTCTTTAAGAAAAGAGCGTACTCGTCCCTTAAAGGCCGGTAACACTCCTGCAACTCTCCAGATTGCGTGAACGCCTATGGGCGGCGTTAATCTCCGGTGACGCGCCTGCTCGTTTGCCCGCTATAATATATAAAAAAAAAGATCCCTGCGGAACACGGTCGATTGTGACCGACACACCACTAAAAACCTTTTTATAAAAAAGGTCTGTACCCTATTCTGAAGATATGAAGATATGAGGTTGTGAGCTAAACCTTTAATATCATATAAATTCCGATTCTGTAATAAAGTAGAATGTTCTACACGGTCAAATCTCTTGGAAAGATCACAAAATATCCCCAAAGCGTTTTTTGAGTTTTCCCACGTTTTATATATGTGTGACAACAGAGCCACTCCAGTATCAGCGGTCCAGCGCTTCTTAGTAAAACCAAACTGTTCGATGAAAAGTAAACCATTTCATGCAAAGCACTATAAACACTATATGGTCTACTATGTATACACGCGTAGCACATTTGATTTATTATTGTTATCGGTTACTTATTTAGCCACAATTATTAAACTGCTCAAATTAGTAATGACTAACGAATGGAAAAAAGGCCATGCATTGTGGCCCTTTATCATGAATTTTATTAAAACAGTTTCACCCGCGTAAGTCCGTATCCCGTAGGAATATCGAGGTAAAAAGTTAGCTATATGTTATTCCAGTTGTCCAGCTGTTACGTACCAAATTTCATTGCAATCGGTTGAGTAGTTTTTGCGTGAAAGAGCAACAAACACACACATCCTTACAAACTTTTGCATTTATAATATTAGTAGGATAAGATGGTAAGTTTAAATGGACATAATTTGAAAAGAATAGAGTTTCTTGCCAGCTGTTCTTTGAACCCTGAAGACAAAACACTTTAAGCCATTTGCAACTTCAATAGAGAGTATGGTTTGCGAATAAGCAAGATAAATGTAATAAAATGGCGTAGTCAAGATCCTTGTTTTGCTCCACAAAGACCATCAATAACTCGTACTATTTAAAGAGATGCAGGTTTTGTAAGGTCAGAAAGTACCCGTGAACGAATATCGCATCAGAATATCGACTTAGTTACATGTGTTCTATGACTTCTCGAAAACAATTCATTCTATTAAGTACCCTAAGTAGTACACCTTCTAAGAGACCAGAAAAAAATGTGAGGAATTTTTTTAGTAGGTATGATCTGCAATTTGTCTACCGACAGTTTTTGTAAATAAAATATTATGTAAACTTTTTTTTTTTTTTTTTTTATAGTCGATAGGCAGACGCTTGACCACAATCCCACCTGATGGGAAGTGGAGATGTGGTCTACGTGGGTGCACGTCTACCTAGAAGGTGCCTATTCACCCTGGTTTTGAAGAGTTTTGTTTGAGAGGTTGTATTGGATAGGAAAAATAGTGGCGGGGAGGGAATTCCATTCCTTAGCTGTATTAATGATGAAGGAAGACTCGAAGCGACGAGTTCGAATAGGTGGGATATCAACAATAAAAGGATGGAATCCTTCGGTACGCCTAAACTCAAAAAAATAAGAATTTTTATCAAGTTACAGACGAGTTTAAATACTCACCATGGTTTGGTAATTGCAGCCGTCCGGTCTTATCTATTAACAATTACCTCTTGTATTTAAAGTACAACTCAGCCGGCCTCAGCACACTCCCAGTGTATCCGCGAGTCGTACGCAGGATTAGTGGCGATATGTCTCGTAAGCTCTTGATGTCGTTCTTGCTGCTAGTTGCACTTCACAGTATGTCTGTTGCCGCGCAAGGTTTGTTTTACATAAATATTTTTATGATTATACTAGAGAAAATAATTCAAAAAAAATATATATATATCCAAACCATCTGTTTCATTGTATTTACAAGTTAATCGTATTTGTATTCCAGATTTAGGAATGGATGACTTCGGCGGGGAGGGTGATGGATTGGGTGATGGATTGGGTGATGGATTGGGTGATGGATTGGGTGATGGCTATGAAGGGGTTGGAGAAGAAGGGGTTGGAGAAGAAGGAATGGACGGCGGGTTTACAGCCGATGTTCCAGCCGTATTAATAGATAACTTAATATCGGAGCATGAAAATCGAGAGTAACCATATGTTATGCGTTCCTGTCACAAATGTAAAAATTTTATTCTTTTCTTGTTAGTACAACATAAATACAATGTAACAAATTGTTAATTGGCCTTATTTTTGTTTTGCCTCAACTACAAAAGTATTATAGATTTTCTTTTCAATAAAATACATAATAAATAAATTATTATACCTTTAAACGAGCAATTCTTGTATATATATAATTGGGATCTCGGAATCGGCTCCAACGATTTTCATGAAATTT
>NC_052124.1:2828695-2847466 GCF_012273895.1 Zerene cesonia | reverse complement strand
ATACCGATATTCCTACGGGATACGGTTACGCAGCACGCTTACGCGGTTTCAACCGCGGGTCACAGCTAGTTAATACTTTAATTATCATAATATAGTATAATTAACACACTAACTCTATTATGATGTTTTAATTTCCTGCAAGTAAAAGTGCAGAAGACCATGTATACCCAGCAAGCTATATAAAATGTAATCTGTATTATTTGTAGAAAATTCCTTATAGGTATAAATAAATAAACTGTCCGAAATCGAGGTCTTGAGATCTTGGAGTCGAAATAAATTAGTGTAATGGACTGGACTCAATATTTCTCCTTTCGTGGTGTAGATCGTTGTACTACATGTCTTGTAAACAAAATCAGTGAAATTTTTAAGGACTCCTTCAATTAAGTGTTTCTCTTTAGAGAGCGTAACTCTTAAACCGTGGATAAGAACTAGTGCGTCCGATAGACCACTGTTATGAGTTAGTGTTACTGTTATGAGGGAAAGTTCTTGCGGTGCGTGGTTCCACAGAGATCTATTTTATGTGTCTGTGTGTATGTTTGTTAATATAAAAAATAAATATATCCTGTAATATGTGATAGAGGCATTTAAATTTATAACTATTCAATGGAAATCGGCATTTGGTACCTACACATACATATAAAATAACACAAATAAAATTTACTAAAATTGATGAAACACACTGCACACGTGAAACCAATACGACAAGATCAATTCTAGATCATGTTGTTTCAAATTTGTAACTAAACGATTTAGTATTTTTTGCGAGAAGGGACCTACAGTCTATTTAGGAATTAAAGACAATAATCAACAGGGAAATGAAAGGTCTTGACTCCATTTTTACCCAACAGTAGCACTCTCTCCGCTTAGTTAATGATATCAACAAATAGTTTACTGATTTCATGATGAGATCCACTAACGACCTATTTATATAATCAGTTGTGTTAAAATGAATTGAATTTAATATCTCTTTAAGTCCCTTTAAGTATCCCCTCCTATCGATTCTAGTTGTGCCCTGAAATAACGAGGTCTTTTTTGTTAGTTCCACTCTGGAATCGGGCCTTATGTCGGTTATATAATCGGTTCTTATGTCATATATTATGATATAAACACAAAAAAACAGAAAATCTGCTCTCCTGGTTATTATAGTATTCCAAACTGTCTGATGGTAATTAATGTTTGCTGAATTTCGGCTAATACGGTCGATCTTCTTTGAGCCTAACCTACTGACCAGAAGACATGCTAGTAGATTTGTCCAAACAGGCCAAACAACAGTTTTGTGTGCATTAGTTTTGTGTGATCACGCATAGGCACTCTCCGAGGCAGCGCCACGCTACGGGTTTATTCTTTCTTTCTCTAAATGTTAATGAGCCGTGGAAGATTTTAGGATCAGGCGACCCACCAGCTCCATTGCCGTCTATGATATATAAAAAAAACATTATTGTCACGTAATACATAAAAATATCATGTATCAATAATATAACTTTTTTGGAATTGTCTACAGGTGATTATGTGAAAATTGTAACTCTTATTATCATGGAATGACAATTGCAACCGACCGTGTAGAATGCAGATGGTTCTTATCTCGCGGTAATTATTTCTTGTTATAAATAAGAGCAACTCGCCTGCGCTCAGCTCACTCCTTGTATATTTCTGGCGAAATGTCTCATAAAGTATTGATATCATTCATGTTGCTACTTACACTTAACTTGTTTGTTGCCGGTCAAGGTTTGCAAAATATTTCTATTTTTAATTATTACAGGCATATCTAAAATCTAATAATAATGTTCATGACCATACATATATTTCCAGAGATGGGGTTGGATAACATTGCTGGGGAGCAAGGCGTCGCAGAAGGAGACGGTTACGAGTATACCGTACCAGCGCAATTCATAAACGATTTAATAATCGAACACGCACAGAACCAATTATCGAATCAAGTTTAACTTTTACAATATTTTATCAATCTACTTCAAAAAAGGAGGAGGTTATTAATGCGACTGTATTTTTTATACGTAAAAAATAAATACAATATCTTGGTTGTACTACTTCTACATTAGGCCTTTTGTTGTGAGGAACATATTCAAACTCATGTTCTTTTGCAAAATTATTGATTAATTTAAGCATTTTTCGCTCAGATTCAGATTAAAAAATAACGAGACCCAGAAAAATTATAAATTATTTTATAATATTATTACTGTAGGTAATTTCCCTGTTTTGCATTATTTGGAACAAAATAGTATAACATGTAATGAACCAACCAAAATTGTGATTTTTTTCTGTAGAAGTCTGTAGTCTATAAGCATGTAAGAAGGAATTTAGTAAAAGTAAAAGTGCGACACCCAGTATAGACAGCAGTAGAAATGTATTACACAAAGTAACGCGTGCGTCGCCGAGATCTAATTTAGGCTCCTTTTCTTCTTGGTATGTAAAGCTAAAATAAAATAAAGGAAATGATTCCATCTGTAAATATAATGTAAAAGTTTTCAATTGACACAAGTCGATAAGCTATATTATTTTACTACTCTTTGTTGAAAAGTCTCGAGGCATTAAATAACAACTTTGTGTTGTAAGAGCTTTGTGAACCATTATACCTATTGGACATTGCTATCCTTGTCATTTCTTTCCAGGTTATGTTACTCACAACAGTTAGTGTAATAAATGACAAAGGATTAATTTTTAAATCATAATAAGCTTGAGCATAGTATTTATATCTTGATAAAAACACAAGCAGAGTCGCAGACAATAGCTGGTAATGTTTATTGTATGTACAAACATATGCTGCATACAAGCAGAACAAAATGCAAGTAACACAATTTAAAAATATTTAACACCTAATTTTTGCTTATTTTATTCCACAAAAGCTAAGGTGCATATTTACAATAATTTCAAATGTCCAGTCACTTTATCCACAACATCTTTAGGGGCTGGGCCAACACCTAACACTGTTATCGAATTGGGTGCAATCTGAGTCCTTCCCGCGTCTCTAATCATAGATGTTATGATTCCCATTTTCTTTGCGTTGTCTGCAATTTGTTTCATATCATCGACCGAGTCTGTTTTCACTGCAACCTTAGCTTGCCCAGTCATTTGCCAACATTTCAGCCCTTCTGGATCTGCCTTTAGTGCCTTCTCAAAAGCTCCCACGGCTGCATGACCACATTGGGCTGCAATTTTGCCTTTACTCATACCTAAGTCAGTTCTAACTACTAGCACTAATTTGTATTCTGATTTTGAAGCAAACTGAAATAGAGAATGAAATTAATTAAGTATTGTGTGTAGAATAAACTTTGGAAATGGACAAACCACAAATATGGTTTTAGCATATTTTAATTATAAGATTTATCTTCAGACAATAATAAAAAACCAATCTATTTTTGTATTTTAATTTTTAAACGATACTACCTATATTATTCTTTATTCTTATTTAATGAAGCACTCATGGGTTAAACAACATTTCACCACTCATCAAAATAAGTTATCCTAAATATTCATATTTTAAATTTTAGCGATCCGCCCCGGCTTCGGCCGTGGTACATATATAGCTTATAGCCTTCCTCAATAAATGGGCTATCTAACACTGAAAGAATTTTTTAAATCATACCAGTAATTCCTGAGATTAGTGCGTTCAAACAACCAAACACTCTTCAGGTTTATAATATTGGTATAGAAGTACAGATTTCTCAAATATTGTCATATAAATTACCTTTTTTATTGTATCTGCAGTCTCTTTAAATGATCCAAAATATCTTTTTATAGCAAAGAAAGATATACCAATACATAAGCCGCATCCCAAACCCGCCAAAAAAGATATATTGAATTCCATTCTCTTTTTTGAAGAAATGATGAATGATTGCAAAGCTAGCTGTTTAATTTATTTTACAGTGGTAGAGGTTTCTTATTCATAAAAGACTTCTTTGCAAGTTGAACATAGAACTACAACATAACCTCATCAATCTTGTATGTCAAAAAAACTACATAACCACAGAGTAAGTAACATAACAGCTGTATGCATAGTATAGCATGTGAATGCCTAAACAAATTCTAAATATGTACAGAGAGAATTTAAACAAGCTAAAAGTATAAAGAGAATAGTATCCAGCATCGGGGGCACGGCAGTGCCCTCACCAAGTCGAAAAAAAAAAGCGGCACGGCAGTACCATCCTTTTCTTGAAGGAATTCAGGCTATTTTCGATAGTATATATATCACAATCATTTCGTTGTAGATAAAACAAGAAGCCTGAATTTTCAATAACTAATCAGGCATTGTATAAAAACGGTATATTTAAAATTGCAGTCAATTTGAACGAGTAGTTCAACAATGACAACTTGTTAAAGTTTTACAATTTTGTCACTGACTGACTCAGTACTCACCGATCATCAAAAATCCAAGGCACTTTTAGCAGACATAGAAGCTTCAAATTTAGAACACAAACAGAATTTTGAGTCTTAATCATGGGAAAACCCAAAAACGCTGTAATTTCAGTCCATTTCATCATTTCTAAATATACCAACTGCATGAATAACGTTGTAATCTCATATAAATATATATATATATATGTAGATTTTTTTTTATACCAATACCAGCAAAAGCGCAGGCGATGCACCTGATGGTAAATGATCACCGCCGCCCATAAGCAATCACAATGTTGAGGCATTGCGATTGATTTGCCGGCCATTTCAGAATTTATAAACTCTTTCTTTGAAGGAGTCGATATCGAAGGCAGATGGAAATACTGCTGCAGGCAAGCTGTACCACAATTTTTTGGTTCTAGGCAGAAAATGCCGCGAATAGCGCACAGTTGTCGAAGACCACTCATTCAGATGATGCGGATGGTATTTCAGCTTATGTCAAGCCGTACGGTTGTGCAATTTAGCAGCCGGAATTAGGTCAAACAGTTCATCGAAACACTCCCCATTGTACAGGCGGTAGAATACGCACAGAGACGCAACATCACGTCGCAATGCCAATGGATCAAGCCGATTGGTTAGCTCGGGTTTGTCGATGATTCGAGTAGCACGACGTTGAAGGCGATCTAAGGGAAGAAGTTGGTATTGAGGTGTTTCAGCCCAGAGATGAGAACAGTATTCCATATGAGGGCCGGCGTGATATACTGTCTCGCTCTAGCAAGCACCCCTAGCTTTTTGGAAGCTAATTTGATCTTGTCTTCCAAATGGACTGGACCCCTGAACTGACGTCGCTCGCAATGTCGACACCGAGGATCCCAATACAAGGCTAGGTTTTGAGGAGAGTGTCTTGGAACTGAGGCGATACCATCAGTGGCTATCTTTTTGTGGTGAATGCGCAAACTTGTGTCTTAGATGGATTGAAGTTGACCAAGTTAATTTGGCCCCAAATAGATATTTCATCTAGGGATTTGTCAATTCTGGACACAAGTTCGTTCCGTTACTGATTGACCTGATCCTGAGAGATGTTTGTATGCCCGGAGTATGTGGTATCGCCAGTGCTATCATCAGTTGGAAATCCAACTGCATATAATATATAGGATTACAAGGTTACATTTGCAGTTAATGAATCATTTTTACTGTATAATAGAAAATAATAGACGTAGGTAGGTACTTCCTTATCATTTCTTAATCCTTTCCCAATTTAAAGTCGGCAATCCATTTGTAAGGGCGTAAGGTCTGCATTTGGCCTTAAGCCTCTCCAAATGTTCATGGGCGGTTGTAACACTTACTATCAGGCGACTATGACATAAAAAAAAGTTGTTATCCGATGAGTCGCTTGGAAAAGATAATACATTTATAGCTTGTTTTTGGTGTTATAGATTATACACATATAAACTGTGAATCCAGTGAATATTTAGCCTTCAAAATACTTCAATTTTCAATTTTATTTTATGAATGGCAGTGCTGTGTTGCCACAATTTTGCCAATGTCACGTTGTGGATAGTTTTACATCTGAGATTTATAAGAGGCTCAAAAGTATCCGTCAAGCGCAGATATCACAACACAAAAATGAAACACACAATATATAGAAATTACCATTACTACCAACACTAACTAAATTACTTCAAAATACTTATCGAGTTTGATACATGACATCTGACGTCTGGTATAGATCATGACAATTGACACCGAGGGATTGAGGCGATTTTTTTTTCATAGTATATATTATTATGTGATTAAGATTTTGTTTTGTAGTGAGTACCTATTTAATTAATATCTATTGATAAATCTGACCAAATACGTAATTTTTAAATGCAAATGTTAAAACAGGGCAGATTGTACGTTGAAAAGTAATTATACGGTAAAAATATATAAATAAAGTTATTCGAATGTAAACTTTAGTTTTAAGTTTACTGTCATTGCTAATGTTAAATTTAACCTGTCGGATGTCTGTGTGAACTAGCTAATATAGTGGAAAATTAATTTCGTGTTTATTGTGTAAGAATTATTAGTGATTCAAAAGTGAACATGGCAAAGGAAGAGGATGACGACAATTTGCCGGACAAAGACGCGGCAAAGGAGTTCTACGCTAAATACGAACCCAAGGAAATAATAGGACGGTACGTATTCACCTACTTATTTGTTATTTATAGTTTGTCTTAGCTAGTAGCACGTATGTGGAGCGTGTTGTGGCCAAATTTCGCTAACAAAAATCGGCTTATGAGCGCGAGTCTTCTTAACATTGCATTTAACAGACTTCGTGACCTTTGAATAATGCAAGTAGGTTAATCGCTTCATAGTAATTTCAGTATGTCTATTTGACATAATAATTTAATTTGGATAAATTTCAGTAGATATAACTTCAAATTATAAGAATATTCGAAAATGGTAATACATAGTGTATAAAGATCTGTGATGTTGGGCAAGTATTCTTAAGAAAATTAAATGTTTCAATACAATTTTGTACTGCTTTAACATTACAAAACTAGAAATTAGAGAGTATTCTTCATATTGTATGGGTCATAAGATGAATTAAAAATTTCAGGATGAATTTAAAGAACACACTTTTAATCGTTCAGTTTGTGATTGAAACTAAACATGACAACAAACTATTAGTAGTAAAACAGATGTACAAACAGTATTTATATATTATGCACTGATACAAAAAGAAGCAACAGTTTATAAGTATATAATATATATATATATATATATAAGATTTTCAATGTTAGTTTATTTCATTCAACTGGTTTATAAAGGAGTTTTTTTTGTGTTCATATAATATTAATAAAATAAATAAAATATAAATTCATAATTTCTATTAATTAGAAAAACAAGCAATAACAATAAAAACCTTTTATTCCCACAACAGAGGCATCAGTTCAACAGTAAGACGATGCATAGAAAAAGAGACAGGTCGCGAATATGCAGCCAAGATCATAGACCTCAGTCAGGAGTCTCAGGATGGAGTGGACACACACACCATGAGAGATGCAACTCGGCAAGAGATCAACATTCTGAGGATGGTTGCGGGGCATCCCTATATTAGTGAGTGAGTTGTTAACAATATATCCATGTTTAAGAGGGCAATATTAAAAAAATCATTACTCTATTTAAAAAAACACAAGTACATGAAAGAAATTAAATTAACTAAGTATAAGTAGTATATATAGAAATATATAGGTATAAATTTCTACCATACTCAATCAATTCCTTGACAGACAGCATAATTTACAAGAAGTTTTGCTTTTTTAATTTAAAACCCTAACATGTAACAACAGGTATCAAATCATACTGGGAATTCTTATGTTAAAGATATCTAGTTATTCCCAATGAGGTGTTCTTCAATAGGTCATTTAATACCAGCTGGAGACACTTGAGGTGATGAAGGGGCAAGAAGCTTGTGAATTATGATAATCTGGTAGGCAAAATACTATAGATCCTTGCTCATCTCTCTCTTATTCATCATTTTGGTCAAACTTTCCCTTTTGTTAATAAAATGAGTCCACAATAATATCTCCTTTTAAAGGAACATATTAGTTCGATTTATAAATATGTTGCAACAAGGCATGGGTTGAATTCATTTATTTTTCCAAAATGTATTATAATTCCAAATATGTTTTAAAATTCTTCAATGTGCAATTTAAAAGTAAATATACTGTTCAAGAGGTTACATCAGAATTGGTAATGAGTTCTTTTCTATTTTGATAATTACATTTTGATTAACATTCAAGGTATGTTAAAAAACAACAACTTGTTTTCAATAATTACGTAAGTTTCACTAAATAAGTGCATTTTTATGGTTGCACAATGCAATGTTATAATTATGATGTACAATGATAATGGATAAATAATTAATATAAAATAAGAATTACACCTTCAGAGGTATTTGTCTTTGCTGTGTGGAGTATTGATGAACCTGATTGTCAAGAAGTGTGTATACATGGATGATATTATAGGTATTTGCCTCTGTTTTTTTGTATTTATTGTATGTGCCTTGTTTATGAATTTTCAATCTTAAATTAGTAATTTTTGGAATACAATAAATTCAATATCTACTATAGTACAATAAGATTTAGTAACAGATAAATCCTTTGCTATAGTAAAGTGTAATACTAAATTGAAAGGTAATTACAATACCTATTAAATATTTAATTAAAATTGCATTTAATTAAGTAACTGACACTGTTGAAATACAGTGTATTATTGTGATACATAAAAAATTAATTCAAGAGATGTAAACTTTACAGAGTTTAATCATGAAGAAGTAATAAAAATATATTATATTACCTTGACATTTGAACCAATTGAATTTGACGTCAACTCACTGATAAATAACTTAATCCAGATTTTTGAAATGAACAATAACAATTGTATTAATAAATATTGGACTACAAGAGTATGTTTAAAATAAATTGATTGTTTTCTATTTTGATTGTATGTAGATCATTTGTCACATGCTCAATTAATAATGGGGATATTTAAAAAAATATCTATAATATTATTTTTCTTTTAAACTGTACTTAAATTATAGTTTGTAAATTGAGTTGTTTTGCTTTCAAGAACCCCTTCCGAAACTTAAATTTGATTGACCCTGCTGGCTGCTGCCTGACTTACGATAAATGGAACAGTGAATACAGATGCAAGTATCTGTTCCAGACCCTACAGACTACGATTATGATGATTATATACTACGATGATTATGATTCAAATAGAAGAAATAAATTAAATAAATGATTTCCAGTTGAGCTGCAAGACGTGTTCGAATCGGAGACATTCATCTTCTTGGTGTTCGAGCTGTGCAAGAACGGAGAGCTGTTCGACTACCTCACGTCCGTCGTCACTCTCTCGGAGAAGAAGACGCGGTACATCATGCGGTCAGTTAGTCAATTATTTATTAATACAACAGTTTATGGCATAAATATTATGCCATTAATAAAACACGTCATATTAAACAGGTTAGAATTACATCGAACATTTGTATTACATCGTGTGAACGTAAGTACAAGCAAGAGACCTATATGCGTACGCACATGATCTATATAAGTACATTTATGATATATAAGAATACAACTCAAAGAATAAACTCTAAAGCTACATCAAACATGATCCGCCGCTTAGAGCTTCTAGCTACAATGTAACAAGTATAGAGAGTTTAATTTTTAGTTTTATAGCATTGAAATGCTTTATAAATGAGAAATTTTTAAAGAATAGAAAAAATTTGAAACGATTTGAAAAATTTGAAAAATTTGATTAACGGGTGGCCGAGAGGCTAGGCGTTGCTACGGTTAGGCAAGATACGCAGGTTCGAATCCTGCCTCGTGATCAAATTTTTTCTATTCTTTAAAAATTTCTCAAGTATAGAGAGTTTAAAGAGATATCTAGAAGTTTAAACCTCTTTTTTTATTGGGGATTCCATCAGGGATTGAGTATATAATTTTTACAATTTTATTATTGTGTGGTTTATCATAGTGGTGTTTAATGTGGTCTATTATGCATATAATAACAATAAATTCTTATTCTTTTGTTATCAAAACAATAATTATAAAACCAAAGTTCATTATTATTTATCATGCAGTCGCATTGACCAAAATTTATGACGTCATTCGTCAGAAGTCATATCGCACTCTAGTTTGTATTTAGAATCTATTTATAGCGTACTAGCGTGCATTGACGACATTATTGTAATAACTTGTACATGAGTGGTGCATGATAGTTACTAGTCGAGCCGCGCGGTTTCACCCGCGGGAGAAATCGCGATATCAAATCTAAATACAGCATATGCGGTATTCTGTTACTTATGCTATTTCACTCGAAAGACGATAAACGATACTTGTTTTAGAGTCAACGCCAAACATTTATTTGATCAATTAGACTTCTTTTAGAAGAACTTTTGAATGGTTATTTATGTATACATTTACTATTTCACCATGTTACCGTAAAAGTTGAAAATGTTTTATCACTGTTCCAGACAAGTGCTGGAGGGCGTGCGGTACGTGCACAGCAAGAGCATCGTGCACCGCGACCTGAAGCCCGAGAACATCCTGCTGGACGACCAGCTCAACGTCAAGATCACCGACTTCGGCTTCGCCAAGGTGCTCACCGACGGGGAGAAACTCTTTGGTGAGTGGGGTGCTGCTGTGATACCGACGGAGGGTTTCACTAAGTGTCTTATGCGTTTTCATAATCTAAGGTATGTGTGAGTGAGGTGGCTATAAGACTTGGTAATGTTCGCTTTTTTATTTGAGTATATAATTTTATTTGTGATTAATTAAATTTGCGTCCGTGTACATTTACATAGACCTTACGCTTCTACAAATGGATTTTTGACTATAGGAGATAAGGGATAAAAAAAGGATTGATGATGGGAACATAGGCATAGGCTGCAAAGTGTGAGTTTAAAGTACTCGACGACAATCTTTTGTGGTAGAAGCTGATGCGATTCGTGGCGGAGGATGTTCGATTCCCGCTCTTAAACTATTAGAAGGCTTAAGGTAACTAGTGTGCGCGTGTTGCAGAGCTGTGCGGCACGCCGGGCTACCTGGCGCCGGAGACGCTGAAGGCCAACATGTTCGAGGACGCGCCCGGATACGGCCGCCAGGTCGACGTGTGAGTGTACATTACACGCCCTACTAGAGTACCGTGTTCATGAAAAGCATTTGAATCGACACGTTGCGGAGACCTGTTTCCTTTGCCTCACCCTTTCAATCCATTACTTCTTTCCAGTCGTCTATCCTTTCTTCTTCCCGTACCCCTTAAAAGCGGGCAGCGCATTCGCAGACGCACTAGCTTTGCGAATGTTCATGACTATCGCTTACCATCAAGCAAATCACGAGCTCAGCCCGCTATGACATAAAAAAGAGTCGACTGGCAACACTGAGGTTGCAGGGTTGATAACCATATTAATATGTTGACAAGGTGTCGCCCGAAGAGCAACCGCTTGTTTATGAATAATTGTTTATATGCATGTGCAGTCGGTGTAGAGCAATGATCAAAACCACTTTTGGTCATTCGGGCAACATTTGAAAGCCGACTTCTATATTGAAGATAAGGTCACTGCTACTGCAACGGTGTTGATCAAGTGTTGTGTAAATGCTTACCATGAATACGAAGCTAGTGCTAACTCAACATAATATAATACCAAATAATATTTAAAACATCACATACATTTTTGATTGGTTAAGTAAATTATACAAAAATTGTCAAGAAAAAATATGCTGTTAAAATATGGAGCTGGTGGGTCGCCTGATGGTAAGTAAGCGTTACCACGGACATGAACACTTACACTACAAATGTATTGCCGATTTTAAATTGGAAAGAGATGAAGAAAGGATTGATGAGAGGAATAAACGAAAGGACTAGGAAGGGTAAGGAAAAATGTATGGGCCTCCGGCTCCCCCACTCACCACATACAAAATACCTACATTGAAAGTAATAGAAAATGTTATTTTCAGTTGGGCATGCGGTGTCATCATGTTCACTTTGTAAGTATATTAATATGTTTATACGTTTTATTTAATGCTGCAGTTTAAAATTTACTACTTAATTAATTGCAATGTTTCATTTCTATTTATTTATATTATACTGGTCGTTCCTAATTTTCGGTAAAATTTTCTTCGGTCCTGTAAAATTATAATTAAATCAGTTAGTCAAAATACAAACATGTCATATAAGTAAGTAAACAACGCCTACAACGCCGCGGGTAAAAATAGTAGCCGATATTCGAATAGCAAGTACCAGGCTAGCAGAATTTGAATAAGGTGGGGCTCATCCGCAGGCTGGTGGGGTGCCCGCCGTTCTGGCACCGCAAGCAGATGGTGATGCTGCGGAACATCATGGAGGGCCGCTACTCCTTCACCAGCCCTGAGTGGGCTGACATATCGGGTGAGAAGTAGTAAGAGAGAGTAGAGAAAGAACCGAGCTAGTGAAAATACTCCCGTCATATTTTGTTATCTTAATATATAATTTCATAAATTTCATACATAGATTTGGATATGAAAATTTTACACAGGTTTATTTTGGATTTTTCAGAGAAATGAAATTTTCTATAAACAATGATATTCTGATAATTTTGACAATGGCAATGATAGGATTTGGAATTGTTTTTAAGATACATAGATAAAACAATGCTATGATTTAACGCAGCAGTTCTATATAGTACTTTTGGTATATAATATTAGTTTTATAGTCTTATTACTGAATTGATTAAATCGCAGATTTTGTCTGTATGTCCCTGTTTGATATCGCACTAATTTGCCGAGAGTTTTTCTTGAATGAACATAATAAAATCTTAAATGTTTAAATAACAGAGGATCCCAAAGATCTCATTCGCAAGTTCCTAGTGGTGGACCCCGAGGAGAGGATCGACATCGAGGATGCGCTGGCTCACCCGTTCTTCAACGCGAAGGTACACCACCGCACCACTGCTGGGCGCCTAGTAGATTATTTATCAATTATCAGCTTCTTATTAAATTTCAGCGAACTTTTAAAATTCTTTTTCTGTTTGTAATTGGCTATAATTGTTAGGGCTGTTTCACAATGTCCAATAAAATTGATTACTTTCAGATTAGCAATGGTCTATTACCACTTTTAAGACAATAATTTATACATACAATCAATAAAGCTTTTAATCTACTAGATTAAACCCATGCTATGCATATGAATTATAAGTAGAAAAGTAAGTTAAAATGTGTTATATATTTTAACCGTCTGGTCAGTGTGATTTATTGTACGACTGTACTTATTAACAAATAAACAATAATTTTGTAATAAAAATATAATTATTTGGGACCATAAAAGGACATTGTGAATCAAGCACTTAAAGAATACGATGGCATGGCTATATTTTCTTTTATTTTAAAGTATCTCTGTACCGATACAAATGCTGCAGACATGCACCGATACCGTGTATGGGCACAGTTCGCTTGGAAGGCACCGTACAGAGTTTATTTCTTATTATTTTTATACGATCGATATGTGCGTGTTGTAGGGTCGATATTGATTTTTGAAACATCTCTTAATCTTTCTCTATTTCAATTTTCATAATGATTTAAGATATTTTACCATGGGTTCGATTGTGTAACATTACTAGATGGATTTTTTTTAACACATGAGTATGTAATGTGTTAACATTGAAGTAATATGTTTTTTGGGATAGTAAAGTGGTGTTCGGTAACAATAGTTTGAACGGGAAGACTGAGTTCTATGTCGTTAATAATTTATATTTTATTTTTTAACTGCTAGAATTGAAAGCAGTCAGGGCGATCTTGTACTATGTAAACGTATTAAGTCAAGTAACTTTATCATAGAAATCGTGAGTTGGTAACGTTTTGAAATTCAAATTCAGTAAACGTAAAATAGTTCGATCTATAAGCGAGCGATCTTGTACGCGAGCTTATACCCTAACTGACACTTCGAGGGTAGTTCATATTTTCCACTGTAACATGACGAGTTGCAGCAGTTCGATTCTATTCCGTAACTGAAAGCGCTAAAGTCCCAATTCGCCTGCAACACGCACACCCGCGCGGGTCGCATGTCTGACCGTGTGTTGTCTCAGCTGTGGGACCAGGACGTGACGCCGCTCAAGAAGAGCTACTCCAGCGCCAGCCGCCGGATGTCGCGCATCGACCAGATCGCTATGGTAACTATGGCATGCCACGGCTCGTGCACGCTAAACACTATACACTTTCACGCAAAATTACGCACTCACACGCTTAGCTTCGTATTCACACGTGCGCTACGTGCTCACCCTAAAACAACTCACTCACACTTTGACACGCAACGCAAAAGCAACTCACACTGACACGATAAGGCTTTGGTTGCACGCAATCTGTTATTAAACGAACACATGTACGCGATTAAGTCGTAGTTGAAAAGATTGGTTACATATAAAAATTTATACACTTGTTGTTGAAAATAACATAACTAAACAGCGACACTTATCCAATAGCATTCGGTTACAACGTAGGAATTTGACAATTTGAAGCGTAATTAATTTAGAAGTAAAATAGCCAACGAAACTTTAATGTGAAATTTGTTACGCTTCACTAAGCCCCACCCAATTACACTTGCACGATCGCATGTTTTTCACGAATTTGCTCTTAGAATAGTTTAGTATATGTAAATTAGAATAGTTTATCTATTTTGCCATAAGTTATCAAAGAGTATTTGAAACATTTTATGCAATAGTATGTTTTATTCTTTAGTGAATAATATTTTTTATTGCGAATTTTATTAACTACTCTTATGGGAAGTGGTTCTCAATAATTAACATGTGATGAATATTGACACCCCAAAATCCATTGAGTTATTTGATTTCAGTTTACGTGTTATCATTACATTTTCTCCGTTCAACTCCTCGGAAATTTGGTATAAATATTATTTAGAATGTTTTAAACGCAGTTTTTAAAATTCATATTGTTTGAAGTCTTTAAAACTAGTATTATAATGACAGTGCACAGCATGATCTTTCTATGTTGTATTCAATATAAGCCCGGGTTCTTTGTATTCCTTCCGTGGATTTTTGCTGAGTCACTACAGTGACACCGCCAGGCCAATATAATGAGGATACGTTATAGCATTACGTTAATTAGTTAGTTAACCTTAATCACTGCAATGTTAAGTATTTATTTGTAGGTTGCATGGGTTATGGGTAGCCCCAATGGTGAAAGTTATTAATTATAGCCTAACGAATTGAATACTTAATAATATGAAGCCAAGAAGTATGTTATAAAGCGATGTAAAGCTAAAGCGCATCCACGAGATGTGACACCGAAAAAGTATAGTTCGAGTAGTGGGTAACAAGTGCGTGCGTGTGCGCAGGCTATAAAGTCGGGCGGGTTCAACCCGCGCGCGCGGCTGCGTGTGGCGCTGTGCGCGGTGCGCGCGGCCGTGCGGCTGCGGCGCCTGCCGCACGCCGCCGCGCGCGCGCTGCCGCTGCACGACGCGCTCGACGACCCCTACACGCTGCGGGTGCTGCGCAAGGTACGCACTACGCCTCCCGCCGCACCACGCCACACCACACTCCCGCACACACTACTAATAATAATTATGATACGTTGGATTTGTCTGCCCTTTAATAAGGATGTTAAAACTGTGTTTCGCACATACACACGCTGTGCTACAACATCATACTAAGAGACGCTTCGCACATGGCCGCTCTAGCTCTAACATAATAAGTACGATCATCCCCCACGCCTCGTCATTAATGATAATGATAGGAGTGATATTTAAGTTTCTCTCTATGTCATAGCCGGCAACTGAGCTGGTCGTTCGCTTGATGGTAAGTGATCACCACTGCCCATCAACATTCGCAGAGGAATTGCCTCTGTGAATGCGCTGCCCGATTTAATGGGTACGAAATGTGGAAAGGATTGATGACTGGGAAGAAGGAATGGACTGAGAAGGATACGGGCCTCCGGCTTCCTCACTCACCGTACGAAACGCAGTAGCATGCTTCTACTTCACGCCGGTTTTCTACGGCAGTATGGTATTTCCCCGGTGCGAGCTGGCCCAATTCGTGCCGAAGCGTGCTCGAATTCGACATACAAAACATGATGACATAAACATCAACACAAATACGATATCTTATACGTAAGTGATACATGAACAAAACAATAAAACATGAAACGTTCAGGTCATAGACGGTTGCGCGTTCCGCGTGTACGGGCACTGGGTGAAGAAGGGCGAGGGCCAGAACCGCGCGGCGCTGTTCGAGAACACGCCCAAGACGGAGCTCAAGAGCCTCTACGTGAGCAACCTTAGCCGGTAGACCTCCGCCGCTCGCTGCGCGCCTGGTGCTCAGGTGAGACTCTACGCTCCACATTGCCCACAACCTTATTTATAACCAACCCACTTCGAAATTGTTTGCTTATTTATTGTCTAGATGTGTTTGTTGGTGTAAATGAAATGAAGTTGTATTTTTATGCTATGATTATTTGTTCTCAATTTAAAATTTCTTCTAAAATTTTTACAAATCTATATTATAAATTGTTGTACTCAGGGTGTATTTAGTTGACTAAACAGCATACAAAATATCCCATACAAGGAATAGTAAAGTTTTATATTATATAATTTTAATTTCAGAATAAATTTAAAATTTAAAGTTTAGGCTAAAATGGTAGCTTGAACAAGACATATCCTTATGATATACACTATTTAGACTACATTATAAATTAAATTGATTTATTTCCATTGGATGTCTATAGTTATTTATAATCTGTATATTATCAAAATATATATATTTATTTTACTAAGCCACCATAACAATAGCATTAAGTATCAATTAACAAAATACAAAAACATTTTAAAATGTTATCTTTATCAAGAGTATAGAGTCCGAGTCAAGCATGACGTCATCTCCTCATTATTTCTGCTCGCCTGATGGTTACGTGAAATTTACACTTTCGATTTTTCCGACAAGCGAGAGAGACGTTTATTTTTTATGATTTATTTATTTTCTTGGGAATATTATTTTTGTTACTAGTTTTTTTTTATTTGTATTCCAGGAACTTATTTGGTGGTGGATTTATTTTTAAATATATTGTGAAATTCTGAGATCCTAATGAGGCGTTTATGATGCTGTTGCTATGCCTGAGTGAAATTTATATTTACAATAAATAGGTCGTTTCAGGATAATGCTTTATGCTGCCTGAGATTAAGAAGGGTTCCAGGTAACAAAATAAATAAACTCTTTAAAAAGTATCTAGCTTATTCCCTTTAGATATGTAAATGGAAATATTACATATTTTTGGAATCGACTAGACCGAAGATATGTCGACTTGTTATCAAATAAATGCGCATTGTTTTAAACGCCATCTAGTCTGTTTAGTACTTGCCAGTAGTGACTGTTCGTATTTGAGTTCTGTATAAAGATGGCGCCACGTTCTGGCGCGAATTATCTGGGAGAGTGTCCCACTCCCGGTCGGCCGCACGCAGTCGCCCGGGATGCACGCTACGCTGTCAATAAAGTTGGCGAAACTCGCGCCGTAAAAGGAAAATTTACACGATTCCTTTTGTTTCAGAGGAGTCGACGTACCAGGGCGGCAGAGGCGTGCAAGACGTGACCGCGACGTAGGTTAGTTGGCACTCGCGCCGCCGCCTCGTAGACTAGCCGTAGTTAGTACAAATGTAACGTAGGCAATGCAGGCAATAAGTCCCTTGTGATCTATTACATTAGTTAGATTCTCGTATGCGTAGTATTATTCAGTTGTGATAACTGGTACGTTGTCGTTGTGTTTCGGCACGTGTAAAGTTACGTTTCTGCTATCAACCACTCGTTCGAATTATATTAGCGTATAAGTTATGTATTATATAATGTACATTGTATTTATGGATGTTTAAATTTGTATTTGTTTTAATGCAAAGGAATGTTATTCAATACACTATTGTAAGGACATTTTTTTTTATTTTACTTATATCCCTTTTTCGTATTAATTAATCCTTCACAAAATATAATCATGTCCTTACCACACAATTTCGGTTTCCTATCAAATATTGAAGTGTTTATTTATAATGAATTGTTAAGTATCAAGTACTTAGAATCGTAAGTATTTTATTTAGTATAGCAATATTTTTGTGAATAAATATTGATATTTTCTCAATTACATATCTTTTTGTTGCCTAGATTTATTTTAGTAAGAAAATCTACCATGACAATGTATATTTTATGCCATCAGAAAGGACAGATTTCATGAAAAAACCACTAAAATTTGACTTTATTCTAAATCCCTTTCTCTTCGCCTCCAACTTCCCGACCTCGGATCGCCTATATATTACTTTTCTGTTAATTATTCTTAATTTTTAAATGAGTTTCATTCTACTATAATTTTTTTGTTGTCAGAAATTATCGGTCCTAGTCTATCTTACCCCGTTTATATTACCAAGTAAGTGATGTCACCTAACATAGTCCTTGTATTTGCTATTCATCAGGATTATTATAAATAAAATGAAAATAAATCGTCATCGCTAATTATTAAAAGTTCAATCAAATAATTTAATGGGCAGAAATAGTTAACAACACAACATAATTGTCTCAATAATCACAATGAGAAAAGATAAATTAGTAATTACTGACATACAGCGCTACCGGCATATTGAGTAATAGTTTATTTTTTACTATACGAAGATCTAAATTACACGTTAAACTATATCAACTTATCGTCGAGTGATCACACCGACGCGTCATATTATCACACAGTTGGTTCAATCGCACCGTCACTTTACATTTAAAACAGAGATGTCAGTAGCACATGCAAACAACCGGCATATTGCTCAAAAAAGCGTGAGCCGCAAACGGCGCGGCGAAGTTTTGATTCGCAACGTAACAAAGTGAAAGTCGCGCGGGGCGCGGTGTGCGGGGGCGCGGCG
>NC_052124.1:2804326-2827695 GCF_012273895.1 Zerene cesonia | reverse complement strand
CCGCCGCAGTCAGCTGATCGCGGCGGGCGCGGGGCTGCGGGGACGCGGGGGCGCGGGGTGACCGCTCGTGATCGCAGACGCATCGCGCCTCGCAGTGCACTCCAAACAAAGTACACTCAAAGTTTTACCTCAAATCTGGCACAAGGTACAATTGCGTCACGGTGCCGGGGCGCGATTCACCGATAAGCTGGGAGGCCTCTCGCCTGTCCTGCCGCTAGCCATCTCACGATAGCACCATCCAGTGCGCCGATTTCGCAAAAAAACGATCATCACTCGATAGGTACAGTGTAACAATGAAACGAATACAAGCAACGCGATGACGTCTCGCGACGTGGAGCTAGCGACGTGCGATTAGTCATTACTATTGGGTGTAGTACGCGCTGCAGTGCGCCGCGCCGCTCGGGAAGTTTACAAACAAGTTAACTCGATACGGCAGATTGTGATGAGGTTGCTCCGCTGGCAGACAGTTAAATGTAACGCAGATACCATTGTGCCATACTATTCTTCATCATTATTATATTAGTATAGATAGATATTATATGAGTATAGTCAAGTTATATCTAGAATGTTCCTGATTAAATATCGAAGGGAAAGAATTCCTAGTCTTGGTCCAACTGTTTTTGATTAAATTCATAGCAAACATTCCAGTGCTGATGTCTCTTTTCATTTATAGGTAATAACATATTATATTGCATAAGCATCGTTTTCAAGTATGTGAATCTCGTACTTAATCAAGTAACTAAGCTCTACATGGGCATTACGGCTCGGAAAGCGGTTGCAACTTGAAATATTTTTGCAAATATTCGAACGTGACCAAATATAAGCAAAGGTCAACAGACAGGCCGCACACGCGAAAAGTCGTGAATATATTTATTATTCTGAATAAGATCTATATAAAAATATTGAATCCCTAATTTCCTTGGGCAAAGCCATCAACAGTGGGACCGAATTCGCTGTTACTTGTGTAAGAAACCAATAGGAATAAAATTCTTACGATATAAATAAGGAAAAAAAGAAAACGCTATTTCAATTTAAAGCGTTTGACAGTGCGTGTATCTAGTATCAATACTAATCATATGAAACTGAAGTGCTTGTTTGTTTGAACGCGCCTATCTCAGGACCGATAAACTAACTTCATTTTGTTTTTTCATATTTACCTGTTACCTTATTGCGAGTAAAATTTCTATTTAATTAAGGAGCCTCTATTCTAAAGTATAATACGTAATAGATAACTAATATCCCAATCGCAATAGTTGTGACTTGTGACCTCCCAGTTGCAACAAAACGGTACTTTATTATGCAAATTCATTGTTCCACAGGTGTTTGCCCAAAAACAGCACAACACAGTGTTTGCAGTGACTTGTTGGTTTTCATTTGCCAAGCAGGATAATTGTATTGAGCGAACTCTTGTACTTGGTCCGTACTTAGAATGTCACTTATGCAATGTAGAAATAAACTTACATGTGCTGAGAACGAAACCACTAATTTAGTATATTATTATATATGTAGATATTTACAAACTTAATTAAAACACTACAACCCAAATCATTCGGGCATACTCAAAGCGCAGAATCATTTTGGAGAGCAACTAATAAATCTATTAAATTGATTACATTAATAATTGGGTTAACACTAGGGTTCAGTATAGTAAGGCTAAAGAGTAACTGCAAACAATTTGTCACCCATCCAATTTTTGTTCGTGCGAAACGTTGCTCAACCGCGATTTTTTTATTATCTGTCATAGAGGCAACGGAGATACTTAATCTCTGAAAATTTTAATTGTCTGGTTATCTCGGTTTATAAAGATTCAGCCTGATGACAAACGGTCGGACAAAGAGACAGACGGGCATCTTAATCTTAGTAATACAGTCCTGTTTTACCCTTTGGATAGGGAACCCAAAATAAACTTGTAAAAATACAAACTTATTAACATATGCAAGAAATTTGTAGGATCGTTAAAAGCTGTCTCGTGTCTGTCAAAGCTGTTGACGTTACGGCCGTTTACTTTTTATTTAATGTACAAAATATTTATCTAAAAGGAATATTGGCCCAAGTGTCCGACTTCGAAAAAGACGATATTAGTAAATATTATGAAATGGGAATTTATTATATTACCATGGCATGCCTTGAAATGTAATGTAGCTTGAGATATCGTGGATTCATTGTAATTGTGGAGATGTGTGTAAACGTGTGTAAAAAAAGCGAAGCAAGCGAACGTGTGTAAGAAAGCCGAAACCATACAGCTATGGTTTCGGCTTTGTGTGTTGTCGAATGGTGGGCACAGTTCATCATGCAGTTGATGATAAAATCCTATTTCTATAGATATCTACTATGTCTAGGAGACAGGACAGTGGCAGGTTCTATTTAATCTAGGGAGCATATGAGGCTAACTGCGTTGTGCAACTAGTGTGATATATATACTTATCAGGAGAAGCCATCGCGAACGGTACTTTTAAAATATGTTTCGTCATATCTTAATATTCATCTTCTCGAGTGGAGAGAAACGTTGCAGAATCTCGAGATCGTTTATGATATTGTTTTGACGATTTAAAGTCTGCTACTAGTATTAGGACCGAATAGATAAGGTGTGTCTAAGGTTAGCTAGCTTGTCTAGCCAATTTTGTTGAATTATTTCAATTGAATGGAATGTTCTGAAAATCTTCATCTTAGCTTTTAATAATATGGAGCATATTCTCGGCTTAAAGTTATATTCTAATCCTCAATATATTAAAATACTAGCTGTGCCCCGCGGTTTCACCCGCGTAAGTCCGTATCCCGTAGGAATATCGGGATAAGAAGGTGCCTATATGTTATTCCAGTGGTCCACCTATGTACGTACCAAATTTAATTGCAATTGGTTCAGTAGTTATTGCGTGAAAGAGCAACAAACACACACACATCCTTACAAACTTTCGCATTTATAATATTAGTTGGATATAATATTAGCAGGATAGTCAGTTGAGCCTCGTATACAGTTGACAAGTTACTATGTTGGAAATGCAACGAGCACATGAAATAATTACACATATTTAGTGTTGCGCTGTACACACAGCAAGCACACACTTACACACTTGCACTTTATCTAGCAGACGACATAAAATGTGACAATTTGTAAACAACGGGCGGATATTACGTGTTGTCAGGATATTTGTAACGCAGCGCCTCACGCCCAGTGCGACGCCGCCGCACGTTGCTACTTGTTGAATGCCATTTCGATGATGTATCCAGCTTGCTTCGGAGATAGAAGAGCTAACAGCGCTGTCTGATATGAGCTGCGAGTTCTACCCGCGGCTTCCTTTGCGATAAGACGCAGTTTTATTTGAATTTTTATCATTTTAGAAACACGCTGTTCTCGTATTGTTTACAGCGAGGTGTTATGAACTATACCGTACTAAATTATGAATATCTGACCAGATATGTATTCAGTTATGTAGATGTATTACATCAATTCTTTGATTTTGTCTCTTTTTATTTACATTTATGTTAAACTTGAGAAAGCAAATTTTGAAAGACCAATAGGCTGGTCTATCATGAGCTGTATGTAAAAGACTGGTTTTCTAACAATATTTTATTTTATTTTCATTGCTATACCCATTATAGTTGAGGAGTGCTAGCAGTTGGCACCCTTTGAGTGCAAGTACCCTTATAATTAAAGTTTAATTGTCGAATGAAACGCAACAGGGGACTACAGTACGGTATGTCGCTAGTGTAACGCGTCGAGCGAGGATCGCTAAAAACCGAAGCATCACATTGTTACATCGATTACGCAATAATGAATTATTTAAGCGCGGAATTTTTACGACTGCTACAAGATTCATGTTGACGATATTCTGTTACGATTTGGACAAGTTTTCCCTTGTTTAGTGCGACGTGAGGCGAGATGATGCGATGATAATTGTCTTAATTGGTAGTGGACAGGATTTATCAATAATTATATCTTTATGTGTTGATGCGATTGCCTCTACATTATAACTTCAAGTAATTCTTGACAGAGCTTACCGTCGTCTGAAATAAAGATCAGTTTAAATGTCTAATATTACTTTTTGCATTAATTCTATGTTTATATGAAATAGCTCTACATTGTCATCATCCTTCATTGATGACGAACACTTTTAGTTTGTATTTAGATAAGAAGTTGCCCAGCCCGCGGTTTTACCGCATTATTCATCGTATATTCAACAGAGAATCCTGCAGATCAAGTTGAAGAGTTGAAAAAAGAGCAAAAAACGTCTATAACGTCGAAAACTTTGCGATGTAAATGAAACACGTTTGCAGAAAATTGTTTAATGAAATACACATACAAGTGACTAGTAAAATAACAATTGTGTAAATGAGGAAAAGTGTAGCGTCGCGAGCGCGAGCGCTGGGCCACCGTCCGTCGTGAATCATAGAGACCAAATGCGCTGTCAGGGGTCTGTAACTCTCGTCGTTGGCTCTCGAATGTTCACCCCGTGTATTGGATGCATAACGCTTGTAATGACGGCGATCGTCGGTGCCATTTAGGAATATTACAAAGCTGAACACTGGTTGAACGAGCCAATTTCAGGGCCTGCTGGACCGATGGCTTTGTTGGATGGTCCATTTATGAAGAAAAGCTATATGTAACATGTACGTGAAATATATACATGAAATATTTGTTTTGAATTATGTGAAAGGAATGTAGAGCTGCTCTGTAGAACTTAATTCGTTGATAAGTGCATGGAGTGTTTTGGTATTATATACACATACGTCGTAGGTATCTAAGTATATTGTCAAAGCCGTGGTAGGACTGTTTCAATACTGCTATTTTATACAATTTAAACTGTAAATTGTTTTCGAGTTCATTTTTAACAATTATCGGCCTGATTTAGACAAGATTATTTCACGGGGACGTCATTAAAATAGAAAACCGAGGTTGTATAAAAAATGTAAAGTAATTATATGAATATAGACCTAATGAAAATAATTCAAATGTAAACTCTTCCAGCATTATTTGCAATTATTATGTAATGCGAAGGTGAAGAGTAAAATGACGTAATATTTTTAATTTCGGTTAGCCAGTGCCATCCTAAATCAAGTCCAATTGTACTTGTTATAAAGTGCAATTTTGTTCCTATCGCAGTGTACGAAATATTTTCGTTTCTTTCGTTTGGCAATCGGAGTGCATTCTTGTCGTTCAAATGCACGAGTATTATAAAAGCGTCACGTTCTGCCGTCTCATATACCTAGTACTTGGAGCTATACTTTTGGGAATCATCCCAAACATATCCTACACCATTCTCTTCGACATAGAAAAATACGATTAAGGTGTTTGTATGTAAATCTTTGTAAAAAACTGTTCGAATGCATTGTTATTAGCTTAGCATAATCTTAGCAATCGTAATTTGTAATTAACGTACAGTCCGTTGAGGTATAAAATAGCCTAAAGTTAAATTTTGTCGTTTTCAAAATCGGTGAGAAGCTGGTTTGCTTGTAGCTATTGTCCAAGTTTCAAGTATACACGATACAATGCAATTGTTTCGCTTGCATTAGAATGAAGAAATCGATTTAGTCCTTCTGTTTGTAAGGACGTCCTCAAGATGTGCACCTCGTTGGTTATATATGATTTTAGCCTCATACGATCGTAAATTGACATAACTATCAATAAAATTTATTTAATTTAATCTTAACAAATATACTAGAAGAAAACATTATATAAGCTAACCTAACATAAGCTAATTCTGAAATTTCTTATTAAATATGGTAATCTGCTGTCTCAGCGAAATACGCGGACCATAAAGTAATTCACGGAAGTTCTCATATGTAAAATCTAGCTTAATATAGTATAATGGAATTGATTGCCTTAAATAGTAATTTATTCCGTGCAAACACCTATCGATGAGATGTAAAACGATACCTATTACATATTTACAGTTCATAGTCATAATTAACCATAAAACTTCCACAAAGCTATATGATGTCTCATTATCTCACTTAAGGTACATAACCGCTTTTGAAAATCAAACTCACACATTCATACATTCGGCTAGACTAAAATCCCTTATGAATCCTGACATAATACGTAGGCATTGCTTGCCGCCGGTACGGAAAGTAGTCTACGAGAAAATGTGACTTTAGTTGATAACACCGACCAGCATATACGTTCTTTTTATGCTTTTTCAAGCGAATGGCTAGTTGAATGTAGATACACGATTGTGTTCGAAACAATAGCATGACGATGGCGAGGTCGGTTCAGCGAAGACGTGAAAGTGAGTACGGCCTCGCGATGGCCCCACAACCGCGCTGCGGAGCATCCTTGAGAACCCCCATGTTAAACCCGCTCGTAAAGCGTACCTACGTTACTCAAAAGCTAATAGTTAAAGGTTATATTATTATTTTCTTTGCCCTTATCGATGAACCCAAAACGTCGGAAGTTTTTCGAAAACTTCCGACGTTTTGGGTTTCATAAATAAATAAATTTCTATATTATATAATTCTAAGCTCTATAATATAATTCTAAGCTGAAAACCTGCCTAAGTTGTAAGGACGAAATAAAGTTTTAATAATTCTCAATTGCAAGCTAATGTTTCTAGAAATTGTAACGAATGCACTTGTTTAGATGTTATAAAAAGGCATAATCTTAAAATTGTATTAAATTTGACACTTTGATCGATAAAAACAAACAAGTTATAACATGTCATCGTTTACTACATGATGTGGATTCTTATACTGTCTCACTCTCGCCCGAGCGGTGCTACGGGACGCGTAGTTCGCGTACGCGACTCGCACTTGGCGGATTATGTTCTAGAATACGAGGCGGTAGGATCACGTGCTCGTCTAAGCCGTAAAGCTCAAAACAATTTCACAATTGCGTTTATACGTTCGGTGATTGGTGACGCGGCCGTTTGTTGTTGACACGCTCGTCTGTGACACACTTACGTGGTGACTGTGCTGTTCTATGTATTGTTGATACACACATGGAGAATTGTACTTGCTAATTTCTAAGATTTTGTTTATGTAGTTGGGAACGTTTTTTCTTAATAATTGCCCATGGTTTTGAGCTGCAACGTAACTCTTTGGACTTGTCATGGGTTCAATCTGCGAATTTGAAACTCACTTTAGAGACGCCCAGAAATACATTATTTTAGCACTTTCCGATTAAGTCAGCCATCTAAGAAAAATGTCTACGTACTCAATTTTATGACGGATATTAAGTTTGTCCATTTATTTTGGAATGAAACGACAGAGCAACGAAATTTTTTGCCAGAGAAAGATTTACCTGTAGCACGGGAGAGTCAGGACTTTACTTGAGAACCAAACATCGCGGTGTAACTAATGTAATGACGGGTAATTATATATTGAACAAAACTACCGTTGCAATATTGGCATCATCTTGAAATTTATTTGCCTTGTGAGAATTATTATTTTCCATACATTTAACACGTATCCAAAACCGGTTGTCGGAGTGTGTAATTAAAAGTCGCTTTCTTGGACCTAGAGCTTTTTTGCTTGCAAAATTCTTTGCATACTATCGTTATGGTACGCAGTGAAATTGAGTTATGTATCTTTGTTAGGTTGTTAAACAGATGAGCACAAAGGTGCATTTGAAAGAAGCCTACATGCTACGATCGATATCAGACATGTAGGAATTGTATCACCATCCTGCCAATCCAAAGCATTGATTATCCATATACTAAATGTAAATGAATGCCTCACACCCTACCTAAAGGACCCTTCAACAGAAACTGTTTGGAACACTAACTGAGTAGAATATATTAAAACTAGCCATCAAGATCGCTTCTGAGTCCGCTCAGAACAATTGCAAAAATGTTGTCAGCATTTTAATGCTGTTTGCCGCCATTAATGCATACGTGCCATCAATGGAGATGGCTCACTGACAACCAGATATTTTGTTGTTTTTGTGTTATAGCGGGAAATAGCGATGGAGAAAATTAGGTTTTGATTTCGCAAACGCGTCACGTTTTGTAATTATATTCGATTCAGGATTAAGTTTATCGGTAGCCCGCTGAATATAAATAATAGATGAGTTCGTTGCTCGAAAAATATCTGTTAGAATTGTAAAAAAATATATCCGAGGGAAATGTATTGTGATTTGTGTCATGTCGTCGTTTTGCATTAATTGGTGGGAACGGTACTTCCCCGCCGTCCGCGCCCCCCGCCCCGCCCCGCGCCGCCCGTTACTCGTTTAAATTACAATACGATATTGTTTCAGATTTTCGCCTCACTCGAATATAAATTTTATGTGAAACTAGCCGGCCAGTCCCGCTTCGGTTGCAGAGTCGCGGAATTAAATCGTTTAACTTAACCAGTTAAGGTAAACTTCCATATTGCCGTCGTATGACATTCTACGCTTCTGATTTCTGCTCTTTTATATGCATCTAATACACATTTTATTGAGCGAATGAATTCAGATTGCTTAATATTGAAATATCAGGACATAAAGATTTCACAGATTTGTGGTACATAATACGTACATTACTTATCGACGTCGGCAGAAAAGTTAAACCAAATCGATAAATGACTCACAAAGATGATTCTTAGCAAAATTTTACCTCAGAAAATGTTCATGAGAAAAGGTCTATTATCATAATAGATAGCATTTTTGGTTATCGTTGTTATTAACGATAACGATAATCGTGCCGAGAGAATGTTCTAATATTTTTTTATATGCTTGTGGTCCATAAATGTATATTTTGTAATGAGCACTTTTATCAGCTGTTGTGCGAACGAAACTCGGGGCTTTCACGATACGCGCCGTATCTCAGTATCCTGTGGGTAGACTCCCCTTTGTTTCGCTCGCGATAGCTGCTTTACGCTGCCGGAAAAAATCCAACTGATAGCGATCGACACGCACAGTAAAAGTGAATCGCCACCGATAATACTTTTGTTACCTCTGAGCATAATTACTTGTTACAAAATTGTCCTTTGAAATACAATTACATTTTTCAATATCCATTTTTCGCTAGCTAACTCCCAGAAATAGAATAAGATTCTGCTATAGTCAGGTGATATCAATTGAGTTATCTCGGCCGACCGTGGGTAGCGTTGAATAAGTATGATTTTCAGGCTTGCACAAAGTTTGATGAGATCCGCAGAATCCAGAAATAGAATCTAGGTATATCGCTAGGTCGGCCGCAACCTGCTCAACCGGCAGGTGTGGTTTACGAGGGGCACATGAGCGCGGGGAGCTCGCCTGCACGGCGCACGGCGCACGGCGCACGCTGCACCGCTCCAAGGTCAGCCGCCGCACGCATGCGCGCTCCCTCCGCCGACCTTAACGCGTACGCCCGCCGTGTTTATGTGTTCCTGCGACCTGCACTCGAAACAATGCCTTCTCTCATAAGGAAATCTCGAAAACATCGATAACCTCTCCCCCTGGTTCTGCTCTCGATCACTCCGCCGTGTTGTACCGCCGGCTCGAGTTAATTTTTAATCTTTAAGTTCACGGTTAAAAGCGTATTGGTATGCGCCTATTTTTAGCGAGATCGACGAAAGTTCGTCTCTCGCTGCGCTGTGATAAACCGCCACGCGTAGGCAGGCCGGACCTGTTCATAGGGATTTGATCTGCGGCAAACATTTTGTATTGTGGATCCTCTGTGTCTGTTGTGTCACTTGGTCTACTTCGTTTTAACTTTTTACAATTTTCTCCTCACACCAAGCGTTTATCTAATATGCGATAAAACGAGCATGCGTGTATTATGTCAATAAAGATAATAATTATTAAATAATTGATCGTTTACGATATTAATATATTTTGCAACAATATCGTCGTAGCGTTAATTTCGTATTTATGAATAACAATGTAACGTTGAATAATGATGTATTGTTGGGCTAATATGCGCCGTTTGTCGTCGTGTGCCGGTGATCGGTGACGGTCGCTATGGCTCATTAGAAAGTTTGCTTTTTCGCACATAAGGAGCGGAGCGCGGGGCCCGGCCCCGGCCCCGGCGGCCGCCCACGTTCGCATCGTCCTCCGCGCCGTTCGATTCGACACAATGTTCCATTCACCTTATTCGCTGAGGTTCAGTGACTCCACCACGTCACCGGCACACGAGCGCTGCCGTTTGATCGGCCACTGCTGGCTGCAGTTAGCATTCAGTGGAAGTGCGCGTGTTCGCCGGCGACCTCGTTCCGGCTGCGGGAGCGCTGGGCCGCGGTTATGTAAAGCGCTGCATGTGGCGAGTGTTGCGCTTGGCCGCGTGCGAGCGGCGGCCGGCGCGGTGCAGCGGGGCGGGGCGCGGGCGGGGGCGCGCGGTGGGACGCGTGGCGCGGGGGAGGGCGCTCCTCCGCCGCGCCGCGCCGCGCCCGGTACTCGCGTCTCACTGACTCCTCGCTGTGGGTCAGTCGTCGAGCGCTGCTTGTCGACGTCAGCCGCGCCCGGCCGACGCTGAGAACGCTCTGGAGTGAAGCGCCGGATCCGCGGTGTGTGGCCTTTCGGGTGTGTATAGGGGACCGCGGGTGCGTTTGCGACGGTCACGATCGCGGCCCGTCAGCTGTGCTCTAAAATAACGCGCGTTATCATCGCGACCTCGGAGGCGAGACGAGATAGCGCGAGGTCGGCGGCACCTGCGCGCCGCCTCACACGTGCGCGTGGTGCAGCCGGCAGCGACATTCGCCAACGAGCTGGCTCGCTCCGCTCTCCTGGCCGCGTCTGCCTCTCGTCTCACTCCACAGGATCGCGACATAGCTTTGTTTCATGACAATATGTAAACCTTTTAGAATTACTTATGAAAGTCAGTCATGAATATAAAATGCTATGTTCTATTATTCCCAAAGTAGCTATAAACAAAACTCCACCGACTGAATTTGTGTGATCAAACATTAATGACGTAGGTATTGTAGCGAAATGAGAGAACGTTAGTAAAGTTAAAAAAAAAAAAACAAATTTATACGATAGCAGCTGAAACGAGTTGATTTAGTTTGCTCTCCTTTGTCGTTTAGAGTTTATCGTCAATTTTCTGATATCAGCTGCTTATCTTCATATAAATATAGCTTCGTGCTACTCGTATGTGAGGTTGTTGTTATGTAAAAAAATGTTGTCGATTTTATCCCAAGCTTATTTCATACGCTACTCTACTATGTAATCCCCTGCACGGTGTTGTCTGACCTTCTTTAACAAGTTTTTAATAGTTCCATGATCACTGAAGCAGCATAGGTTTTTATTGTTTTTATACTACTTTTAGTAGGTCGTCTAAAATATTGTGGGTTCAGTAATATCTCTACATTACTTCTTTTCCACAATGTTTTCTTTATGATGTACGTGTATATTAAACAGTTTTTCTGTTGATGTTCATTAGATTCCTCACAGGTATTTTATCATTTCTGCCATCTGTGTACTACAAACGTGTCAGAATTTATTGGAACCTCTTAGTATCTTTTATGTTCTTCTTCGTAACAAAGTTTCATTGCAACTTTAATATAATTGTCGAGATTTATTTCGGTTTCGGTTTAGTTTCCTTTTATTCGATGCTTTCTGTTCTAATTTGATAATGTTGTTAGTTATATATTGTAGTCTCTTTTGCCTCGAACATTGAATCCATATAATTGAATAGGGTTTGCGCAAATTTTGTTCGCAAAGAATCAACGTAAGATTAGCAATTTATTTTTACTTTTTTTTACGATCAACTATCTATACAACGATCAGTTGGTCTTCTTATAAAATTAAAGTATATCATAAATATAATGATATGATACTCCAATTTGTAGACAAAGGTAACCGCACTTTTTTGTTTATTTTTCTGAACTATGAAATATCAGTCGTTTTATCTAAGTTGTAGAGTCTGTATTGTGAAATAATTCAAATGAGCATTTTAATTTATGCCATTCCAGATTTATCTGAAACACGATGAATTGAAACGGCGATTTCATTGTGGTTTGACGATTTTTTGTTGATCAAACGATTTTAATATTAAAATTCGTAGCAATTAATTTGTATTCGTTAAATCGTAATACGCAATAAGATTTCCGATCGAGGTGATTATATTTATCTCAAAGGTTGTTCCAGAACATTGCGAACCAAACGCTTTTCTAATCGCTGTATGCAATTAATGTAATAATTACGCCATTTCATTGTACTAGTTAATAGTATGTTGCGTTATTTATCTGGAAGATGTTTGGGTTATAGGACATTTAACACAATGGCGTAAAAGTTTGCGATGTCTGACTATTGATTTGATATTAAATTCTATCTAGACACTTTCTTATGACATCCATTTTATAATAGAGACATTAAAATTATGCATTCATCTATGAAACAATGACTACTACTGATGTTGATGAGTTATTGGTTGTTTTTCCTAAGATCAGTTTAATCCTGCTGAAATAAGAGAAACAGTAAAATTATAGTACCAAAAACTTCTATAGTGGGATGGGTTAAGTTCTCTAATGAATTTGCTAAAGGTATCTCAATACTTCAGTCTAATCTATTTTATTTGGTATTCTCAGGTTGAACGCGTCTAAGAATCTGGTCAGCTTTCGGGATGAAATTTTCAATCTTTCAAAAATGGTTCCTATGTTACGCAATCTGTAGGTTACGCAACGTTAGCAC
Organism: Zerene cesonia; assembly: GCF_012273895.1. Classification (NCBI taxonomy): domain Eukaryota; kingdom Metazoa; phylum Arthropoda; class Insecta; order Lepidoptera; family Pieridae; genus Zerene; species Zerene cesonia. Next base: position 2,815,169 of record NC_052124.1, on the reverse strand, counting down.
GCGTCGTCCTAGAATTAATGACGCTATTTTATGTCGATATCGGACGGTCTTGGTGTCAGGTTGCGGTGTCGTGTGACGATACCGGTGTGTCAAACAAGTGGTGACCGGGGTGGGCAGCGAAAATAGTCGCGGTCATGTAAACCTACGAAATTGATATTTTAATTTTATTGGATACTTTTATTGTCGTAACATACGAAAGCTCTATGACCGTACTTGTAGTTAAAACTAGCGATGCTAGGATAATGATTGTTTTAAATAGTTTCTTCTGTAGTTTGTTTGAAACAAACGGAACATTGTAAACGATTTCATGCCCAGCACAGTGTGGTATTTTTAATCAAAGAGACCAAGATATCAGGAGCACTTACTGATTTTAATATGTAGTTTAGAGACAAAAAGATGTTGATAAGGCAATAACGGCTGTATTATGTACCGTATTTTATTGTTATAAATTCTTTAGATAATATCATAACTTGTATAGAAAACATTTTCAAATCACACGTGTATGCATATATGCGCATTACTCTTTCTTCAAACAATGTTATGTAACACTTCGAAGGTTTCCTCGTTATCGATACAGCTCGTACTTTACGTACCGCTAACGTTTCCAACTACGTTTGAATATGTCGACGATTCGCTTTTACAAGTTTCACACAATCTTGGCTACAGTTCGTTATAAAAATAATCGTTTCTTATTTTAACGTTTTATCTAGAACTAAAGAACATGTTATTTATAATCGGTATCGAAGTATAATTCAAAATCAGCATTTCATATACTTTTATTACAGCTGTTATAAAACATGAGCCAAAGCAGATTAGCTCAGTATAAATTGCAGCTGAATCAGCTGTGACACGTGCTACTTCTTTGTTAGACTATGCAATACGGTCTTCCATTGTACCAGGGCGGCATGATGCTACAGGCGGTGGGGTTTGTGAGCGGGGGGCGCGGGCGGGGCGGGAGGTACACGTGGTCGCAGACGTATCCCCGTGCATACCATGCGTTCCCCCCCGGCCCGCGGCCCCCGCACTTGTTGAGCGCCCTCACTATCCGTGCCACTGGCCTTCGAGCCACACGACAGTGTTATTATAACTACTCGCTCTTCTTTCCCGCATACTTTCCGTCTCTTTCCAACGTACGATTCGAGGCTATCGATTTCTTCATCTCGTATATTATGTTATTGTCCTTTTAATTGATACGTTTCGCAGCTACTAAGTGTTCTCATAAGAAATTCATATCGGTCTCTGAAAATTTTCAGACAATCTATACTAGGCCATCTAGAAAGTTCCATGTCATTTCTTGTTTGTTTTGGATGTTGAAAAGGCTGAGTTATTGAACGCTCCAGTATGGCCTCCGCCAACTCCAGGGCAGATTGACGTCATCGACACCGGGCTTACGCTTGTGAGTCAGGCATTTGGAGTTGTCACACTCCATGCTTTATATAGTTACTTGTTTCTACATGTTTTATTTGAGCACTTAAAGTGTACAAAAGGGAAATTACACCCACCTAGAAATTGTACGTCGTAACTTCATCACTTTGTTTGTTTTAAGGTTACCGTCGAATCAACGACAAAAACTTTATAATTTGCTAATTTCGACAATACCTGTGACAACAATAGATTATCAGTAGGGCTTCTGAAAAAGTTGGACATTTTACGTAAATACATTACAAAGTAAAAACATTACAGGAACAAAAGTTAATTCATTTTCTGATACTTTCGTAAACAATGAGCGATGTTTCAGAGTATTGAAAAATGTAAGATCCACAGATCGTGGTACGATTATTTGCTTGTTTTATTGCTGTGGTATTGAACCGTAGCGTTCAAATTCACATTACTATTTCACTGTTCGGACAATCGTTGATGATAATTGTATTAGAAACGACCAGTGATCAAACGCACCCGCTCAATTTTCTATCGTTAAGGTTTTTACAGCTGAAGTTCCAAAAAAAAATTCCTATGAGAATATTCATATAAGTTAGTGTTTATATAGTGAAATAAGTGAAAATGAGAACAATTAACCAATTAGTGAAAGCAAAAAGGACTTCCAAGAACAGTTAGTAGACTGACTCGTCGTAGAATGGGTATACTTATGGAAAGCTCAGAGGTTAACTCGGTCGGAGGCAACCGTCGAATTGGTGAGCCGGAGCTGTTCAGCGCCATGAGCGCGCCCGGGGAATACTACGAGACTCTACACACCATCGCCATCAACACCAGGGAGACAGAGTTCGGCAGCTACGTGGAGCCGATACCCATCACGCTCAAAGCGTACAAGCACATCCAGGCGCTCCCGCATGCCGCCAACGGCTACGGGTTCCCACAATCCGTCATCACTTCCTTGAATCCTGTTAGCCAGGGCGAGCTCGACCAACCCATGCCGTCGGTTATCATACAGAGCCCCATTAAGGAAGATAGGGCCAAAGTCGCTAGGCCTCCTAAAAAGAAGTGGATTAAAGAGTATTTGGGTAAGTGACACGTAGATAAGATTACTCAACTGACGCGTGTTGTATTACGCTACTTTATCTGAACAGGACTTTAAATAGATATTGCGTTTAATGAATATGTTACACACATGTACAATATGTTGCAGCATCATAAGAACCGATGTAATTATGTATCAAAACACGTACAATTTAGATTACTCGGCGACGATCGTCCGCCGACCTTGCCGTGCCAACCTTGTGTTGTTTTTGCACAATAGTGAGGCTGCGCGCGACTAAATTCGTCAATGAACGGTGCACACAGCCTACTTTGAAATGAATAACAATGTCACTAAGAGGCACATGAATCATAAATATCGCTTAGTTTAATTGCGTCTCATCTGGTCTCTTACCAATGTTTCGAGAAAATTATATATGACAGTCTTGTAATAAGCTAATAGTCGCACATTTTTTATTAAAAAGAAGAGTTTCTCATTACCGTCCTATTTGCTCTGCTCCGGAATATAGAGGTACCTAAAACGGAACCAGTTTGAAGGAGTTCAGGGCTTGAAAAACTTGGTTGAAATTTACACAGTCCCGTATGCAATTATGTTATTACGCAATTTATTGAGAACTTTTAGAAAAAATTATAACAAGTTATAAGGAGGTAATCAACTAAATACTAGTAAAAAGCGTGGTGCTTAGGAAGCCGTATTTTATCTTTAAAATTAAATTTTAACCTATGGAGAACATGGACGTATGTTTACATTATTTTTTTAATAAACTTAAATAACAACAGCGATTTGTAAAACAGAATAGTGTGACTGGCGCCAGAATAAATATTTTTACGGCAGCACATCTGCATGAATTAAAAATATCATGTAAAACCCAAACCTGAAAGTGTGATAGTTTTACGGTAAATTGCCAGCAACAAAATGTGTTGAGTGTTGACGGTGAGCCAGTATGAGAATTTTAATTCAGTGTCATAGGTTGATAAATCAAGAAACAACTATTGTGTTCAAATTTGTTTACAATTGAATGTATTTTTACAATGTATTAATGGTTAGGAAACGTTAGGAGGAAAATAGTGCATATAGATAGAGCTACTACTTGTTATCAAGGTCTTACATGCATCGACAACAGTGAACAATTTACTATTCATCGTGACGTCGGCGCCCTTTGCAGTCACTGTTTTTAAGGTTAGGCTAGGTTATGTCGTTTTGAAACATGTTCTCAGGCGATTGATATAAAGGGAGATCTGACAAGTGGTACTCAAATTTAGCGTTTCATTTAGGGATAGTCAAACTAGAAGAGAACTCATGATAGCAAATTCAAAGTAACTAACTATCATCGTCATAACAGAATAGTTTTCGATCACGGTATTCTGTTTTCCTCGTTTGTATGTATTTATTAGCCAATCAGTGAACGATTGCACAGTGTCATCGGCTACCAGGGCAACAGAATAGTGAGGCGCTCGCAGCGCTAACAAGCCAGCTTACTGTCGCCTGGCAAGGTCGAGGATTTTACTTTTTATACCTACGTGTGCTGCGATCCCTGCACCGTTATAAATTGAAAATTTGTTTAATCTATTTGGCCATACATTGCAAGGGGATATAAAATAAATACATGTATGTTGTTAATACATGTTAATACATACATGCATACAAAAAGCATTCGTTGGATGGCGCACTAACTCCTTTTGAAATTTAAAACCGGTTTCAAAGAGTTAGCTTTGCAGCCTCATCAAATGCTATTACTATATAAATTATTAATGGATTATCTATTCAATTGTTATATAAACATGAAGCAAACTAATTACGTTGCACTAGACGATAATGATCATCACTTAGCCCCGGCATTACTCACATTATACCCCAATTTTTTTTTATTTTTTTTTTTATGTCACAGTCGGCAATGGAGCTGGTGGAACGCCTGATGGTAAGCGCTACCACCGCCCATGAACATTTGGAGAGGCATAGGGTCCATTGCAGACCGATTACCGACTTTAAAATGGGTAGGGATAAAGAAAGGATTGGCGAGAGGAATGAAGGATAGGACTGGGAAAGGTAAGGAAAAGGATATGGGCCTCCGGCCGAATACCCGAAATCAAAACTAATACTCGTATATAACACATAAACCAATGAACTAATATGTCGATCATTGGTGGCACAGACCCTTACTCAACACTTAAACGTAAGATTATCCTGTAACCAAAAAATGGTCGAAAAATAAAAAAGTTTTCTCCTCAAAACTAACCTACAATACCTAAATATTTGTAAGCACACTAGAACAATCGATCGCTCGATATTTTAGCTGTAAAATGTTAATCATCAACCATTACATGATATTTTTATGGAAAGAACTATTCGTTGTCACGTTACAGCAATATAATCGCGTACACAAAGCGATGTCGCCTTGCGCAATGTACAGGTTGGATATTAGTATAGTACTACGCCGATCTACGCAGCAAGCGTAGCGTGAATAAACTTTGACGCACTACAACCAAATACAAAATGCGTAAAAGCGTTACTTTGTAGCTAGCAACTTGCGAACGGTGACGTCATTCAATTTTGTACGTTGACCTGTCAAAACTGACATTTCACGTCTAAACTATAAATATAAGCGTTTATGAACGTTGGTTTTTTGAAAATGGCTGACAGATTTCTAGCTCTACATTTTAAAGATCAGGATCTAAATATTTGTCTATGACAACTTCACCACAATGTAAGGCAATTCATTCAACTCCTCATTACGAGTGTTCAAATTATCGTCTATATAAGGCTTACTGAGAATTAAAAAGATATTTTGTATAAAATTATTTGTGAGTTGACGTTTCGTATCCGTATTGCTATATATAAGCACCTAAACATACCTGGATACTTAAACATTTTGGACCGGTTTGATGGCGACTTCGAAACAAAAAATTTATACTGTAATTAATTTTTTTTCCATGTTTAAATAATTAAAAAATGGCTGTTTCTCGTATAGTTTACTAGTAATAAATCAGTGGAAGGTGGTCAGGGAAAAAATGTGTTTCGTTAAAAAGCTATATGTATTTTGCAAGTAATAAATCTTTAACTGCGTTTTATTTATAATTTTTATCTGGTAACAATATCGTTAGTCTACAATAAAACTTAAAATAATTAATCGCATATGTTCCAAAATCTATTTGTGCATTCTGCAAGTGGTATTCACATTTACTTTGCATATTTAAATAAGCAATTTGCTTAAAAAAGAGAGTACGATAAATGTGTTCAATAATATTGCATAACATCACACACACGTAGGCCCCTCTCAGCTTATAAAACGACTTGCGTAACTGACTCGTGCCTAAGCAGGATTCAAATAGTTCGCGTTATTAAATACCCTATAACTGACTTCGAAAAAGTAGGAAGTTTTATCTCACTTTCCACGTGTCAAACTGTAAAATTAATGCACGAATGTATTTTATATGATATACTTATTATTTGCTTGCTAATATTATCGTCGGGCTCATGAATACACACACGTGTACAGTTGGGTAATTATTATTACAAACTAACGTTCCCCCGCGGTTTTGCCCTCGTGATCAAAGGAATTCCCTTGGAAATGAGATGTTTCTAGCCTCTTACCTCTTACCTCGACGTGAAAGAAGGACAAACACACAAACACTCTTGCGCATTTATGACGTTAGTAAGGTTTATTTAGGTTATGCTTCTCCTCCTTCTGGAATTATGACTCTTATTTTAAGCTTTACTAATTTTACCTAGATACAATAACATGATTCCCATAGATTAGTATGTGATGCTTCCACCATTATTTTTATCAAGAAGTACTCAATAGGCTTTTATTTTACTTATTTTATTTATAAGTGTGCTGTATGGGCGAATTACAAACCGTACGTAAGACTACACGTGCAGAGGCGCGACCCGAAATATAGGACGCGGGTCGCGAATCGCGAGGTTGTTGACATCGCGATAGTGAGCTACTGTGATCGCGATTCTTTTGCTGTACGCTTATTGCGCACTGATTGATCGTGCCACGGACGACGTAATTCATGTCTGATAAGCGATAAGTGCTCTTTAATGTGTTATGTTAAATAAGCAATTTATAGATTTAAATGGATCACTAATCGTTCGAACGTGTAGTATTGGCAATCGAGGCGGCAGACGTAAATAGAGCAGTAGAAATCAGCAGGTGGTGGATCAGTATCGCGGTCGGGTGTTTCCGGCGGGCCGAGACGTCACGTGGCGGTGCCGAGCATGCGGCCTTCCCCCCACCCCCCCTTCCCCAGCTGCCCTCACACCTCTCCCCCGCGTGTCCGTCCCCCCGCGTCCCGCAGTCGCCGCCCGACCACATCGTGCGGTCACCTTCCACGCTACTTAGTACAAACAATTCACTACAAACTGAACAATGAAGAATTACAAACGCACTAAAGTACTACACAGCAAAGCATTACCTATATAGAAATATGAAGTCTGAATATGAATGTTTACGCGTTCTGGTGCCGGCCTTGTGGGGTTGGACACTGGCCACTGGGTGTCGGAGTGTAAAACGTATAGTAAAAGACGAAAAAGAAATCTTGTTTCCTTACTACGATAAGATTGTTCGTTTAGAAGCACCTTTCGCAGTTGAATCATTACGATCAAGTTGATGGCGTTATTATACCTGGATGATGATGAAATGGCTGGGATATGATACATTTGGTTCGCGATAACACTACGCTAAACACTCTACATAAGAGTCCAATGACATTCAAATGTAAGAGGTTTACTTGAAGCGGTCCTAAAATATAAACAAGATGGTAAACTTTATAAAATGTATGTATAAAGAAAATAATAACGCGACACCCATTTTTGTACAGGAAATCTGACTAACACAAATTATAATAAATTGTAGAATGTAATAAAAGAACAAATTAGCTATTGCTTCCTATCAGTTGGGATGTTTCTAGAAGGTTATCGAGTTGTTTAACTTAAATTGTTTTAGTTGTTATAGTTTGCCTTTCCACAAATGGGATGTCGTTTGCCTGGGTTGAATCATAATAATATAAATGTGTTACTCGCTTAGGTCGCTTAGGTTTACATAACGTGTTTAGAATTGGTCTCTGTTTTTACCCGCGTCGCTAATTGACTCACAGCTTGTAGCTAAATCTAAACCTGTATTCATTGTACATACATTACTTCACTGTTATACACTTGCAGTGCGTGGTTCGCGAGGGAGATACATAATATACACGTGCCTCTTTCGCACAGTTTGTTTCCCTTTGCGGGCGAAAGAAACGCCGCGCCGCCATGCGCATTTGTACCAGGCTCACATGATAAGCAGGAGCCTTTTTATAACTTCATAGAGCCTAGAGCCGATAATTCTTTTGTTAATTTTTAGATTTAATAAATAATAATATTCTATTCGCCGAGGACAAATTAACCAAAACGGACATTAATATGGTTGTTATTCGCATGCCAATTAAAAAAGCTATTTTTTCAAGTTAACCGCTTCCTCAATTAGAGAAATTGTGTGATTACATTCTGTGTAATTATTTTTATCTGTTCATGAAGATTTTATAAGAATGCCTTAGCACAAATAAAAGTTACTTAAATTATTAGGCGTCTATCGGCTCAGTTGCGTCGTAATAAACAAAATTGTAGAAGCATTTTCTTTATCTGATTATCCTTACGGGTACTCGTGCGTGAACGTACTTCAAGGTAGCAGTATTTCAAAAGCACCCCATGGAGCGGAGTGACGCAAGTTAAAATAAAATGTGATTTTCCCTGGCAGTGACTGTCAACTGCCGATAACTTGCATAAGCACCCCGCCTTTTATGTTACCTTAGTACTGCTTGTGACATTTTGTTGAAAATTTCTTTTCTTTGTTTTCCTATGTTGGGAGTTGGGACTTTTGTACGATTTTCAGTTGTTTATGAATTTGTGAAACACTGTTCGTCTTTTGGCTTAATTTCACTTTCTGGACAACAGAATTTATATTATATCCAATTTTTATTCGGATCCCATTAAACAAAATTCCATATTTTCTGTAAACATGTAACGGATTTGTCATCAATCTATCAATAATAAAATGTAGAAGAGATTAAGTATTCTTTCAGATTTTATAATATTTATATTTAAACGTCTTTGAACAATTTAAAGAATAAATAAGTCAGTTGTTATTTTTGTAAATAGGAATAAATGGAATTATGAGCTACTCTTTGTATACTTTGGATGGGCTTATCACGCAACCTAATCCTACAGTTGATGTCATCAAAATGAATAATTTATACAGATCACGAAATTCATCATTCTTTGAATTTAAATGTTTACAATATTCACTTAGGTTCTTACACACCCGAATATAAAATAATTTTCCTTAGTTCAGTGTGGCTTATTATTTGTATTGTGTTTCAGTAGACTTACTTAAGTTTATTAGACCTCACCCGTCTTTCATGGTATGTTTATTTTGTAGATCGATCCAAACAACCGTCAAGGGAATTTTGGCTTCGGATTAATATGGTCTAATTAAAGAATATAATAATTGGGTACGATTTGAGCGTAAAGAGTTGCATGGCATTATCTTTTAATACATCGAATAGTTTACACGCGAGTGGCAAAATAAATATTGAGACACCAAATTGAATTATGAAACTTTGTGCCCGGGATCGTCAGAAACGTGTAAATAATTCAATGATCGAGCGCAAAGTCAAGATGTTTGTCAAAGTCGAGAGTTCAGCAGCCTCAGCCTCCGGGACTTGGCCACTGCTTAACTGATTCTAATTTACGCAAAGGCTCGCACCGGTCAATACCGCCTCGTCTTTATGCTCTCCTATTGTTATACGTATCCTGTTATTTTATTCATGGGTTTAGAAATTATAAAACTGTAGGCAGTTAGTTAGTTCACCTTTTATTATTGTTTTTTAAATTGATAATATTATTTTGTATTCAATATGCTCCTCGGTAGGTTTACGTATGTGCATCAGTATACGTATTAAGGAGTAAAATTTATAAATTCAACTTAATTCTGGAAAAGAAACAAGTGTGAAGTTTTTTTGCAACTCTTAATTACACCATAAAATGAACAATAAATACAAATTCCTTATGAAAACGTCATATTATTTTAATTTGAATTAAAATAAAATGGAAGCTTTGAAAAACGAAAAAACATTAAGATATTCTTAGAGTAGTTGCAGTTAATACTAGTCACAAGTGAAAGGGATTTTGTCAATGAATTACCTATTATCGGGTATACGTAACATTGTACACAAAAGTGGACCTTGAATACGTGTTACAATAATTACTGTGTAATTTAATACTTTACTGTGTATTTAATAGATGTTATTATACATATAATACTTCGCCTTGAATCACTCAATCTATAACTTAGAGAAAATATAATCATTTTATTTTGCTGGAAACTTTCATTCATCTCCTTACACTAACACCCTATATGTTTAAAAAAAAACCACCAAAAGCCGTTGCGTAGTTTAAAAGATTTAAGCATACATAGAGACAGGGACAGAAAAAGCGACTTTTTTATACTATTTTGACATTAAAACGCAAAGCTCGAGGTCTTGCAGTTGTTATCAAATATATAGAGTCGTATTGTAGTTTTCCATTTCCTTATTTATTAATTTATTTTTTTAAGAATTTGACGCCATAGGTTTGCTGCGCAATGCAAGCTGTGGACGCATGGAACAACTATTACGCATTCACAGTCAATGAACTCTATCTACATTTCGCTTGTTTGTACAAATCGTACAGAATAACATTAGCTCTCGTTGCAGGCGCCAGCGGCTCTCAAAATATTCATAATGATCGTACGGCGCGGTATAGTACATAATATGGACCGGTTTTTTTCTTGTATCGTGACTAGCAGCTGATTTTCGGCGTGGTAACAAACGTCAAACTCCTCATGACCGGGCTGACGTCACCTGGTTACGCCCTCCCGCCATCTCTTTTTGGCACGGGCGTGGATCGTGCACCTATCTCTCTCCGTTCGGTACTCAGCTGCTACGTAAGGTTAGGCAATTGTAGACTTGAGCACACTGTGTTACGATTCAATATTGTGTGAACGAATCCAACTCGTATAATCGCTACGCCCACATTCATGAGGAGCTTTTCACGTCGAGCGAGCTCTTCGAATATCATGCTCGCCTGGTACTTTACCGCCACGAATCGCTGCCGTCGACGAACCGTTTGACATGGCCCGTCCAACCTACGATTAAAAAAAATTAAGGAATGAGCATTTGCGCTTAGATAATCCGATATTGTAATCGCATTAGAGGCATTGTGTCTGATGTTGCGATTTTTTTACAGAGGAGGAACCTAAATCGCCGGTGTCGGTGCGGGTGAGCGAGGTGTCGGTGGCGCGCAGCAACGGCGTGGTGAGGCTGCCGTCGCCGCCGCCGGCCGCGCCCCCCGCGCCCCCCGTGCCGCCCGCTACACCCGCGCCCGCGCCCC
>NC_052124.1:2772950-2803326 GCF_012273895.1 Zerene cesonia | reverse complement strand
CCGCCCGCTACACCCGCGCCCGCGCCCCCTGCCCTCGCCCTCGCCCTCGCTCCCGACCCTCCGCCCGTCGCACCCCCGACGCCCATCCTCGACTTCGCACAAGAACATTCCAGGCCGCGGACCATCAGCAGTCACGGGTGGGTTATGGTCTCCTAGTAGCTTCGGTCTTGAAAACAGCTGGGCATTGCTACTTCGCCTTGGATGCCGTTAGTTGTTTTATTCTATTTTCAAATGAATTAATTAATTGTTAATTATTGTTATAAAAAATGAGACTGCGTTTTATTTCAATTACAATTAATTCTTTTTGTAGATTTATTTCTTTGTTTAAAATGTATTTTAAATAAAAAGCGGTTTATATCAATCATCATAATATATGCATAGGCAGTAATAGTTAATAGACTTCAATAATGTTTTATATTATATTATGTATTATGAGATTAAACTAAGATTAGGAATGTCAGTGACCTTTGCGTGTCAAATGTCATTTAAAAAATACTGTTTGTTCGGAAATGTTATTGGTAATTCAATAATGGTTGCCTGAATTTACACCAAATTTCAATGCAAACGTTATTTTTCAAGAAGTTTTAATTTATACCGATAAAGTTACAATATAGCGCAGAATCGATCCTATTTTTAGTTGAATCGTAAAATATGTTTATATGAATCTACAAGTATAACTGTGACATGTGAGGAGAGGTAGGGTTACAATTCAAAATACATCAATTACCTCTAAATATAAATGTAAAAAATAAAAAAATATATATTTAAAATTATATAAATACCTCAGCTTACCATCAGGCGAGATCGTGGTCAAGCGCTTCCCTATCATGAATTAAAAAAAAAAAAAAATACGGCTCTACCAAATGCTCTATCATTTCAAGTGTCGGAAAGTATCTCCATTACACCAAAAGTTATTTCTAAACGAAACCTCACTGCGTCGAAGACTACTTAAATAAATGGATAAAAGAAAAATAGATCAATGTTTGACCACATAAAATGTATAAAACATAATATCTACACAGTGCATCCATTATTTAGGACGAGATGAATTAATGTGGCGTATCTAGAACGTTCGAAGGCGTAACAACAAAATGTAATAAAATGTAAAAGGGTCATAATTGAATCGTAATTCATCCTTGCCACAGAAGCTTTCATTTATGTGTGTATCGGTTAGCTTGGCCGCGGACTGGGTGTCGCCGCCCGCCGGACGTTGCTTTGTCATATGGTTACTGATGATGCTCACTCTGCCTTTTTCATTTTATTTTAGCTGATATAACTAACATGTATGATCTAATAACTGACTTATCATCCTAACTGTTTTAAAAACGAGATCACATAGTTAGTAAGTACAAACAAGTTATATAACTAAAAAATTAATAATGTATGTCCATCCTAAAAATGTCTGCAAGTAATAGGACAGCAGAAGTGAGAGGAGTTATTATTATTAGTAACGTTAGATACAAAGTTAATATTGTATTTTGATCCCGCTGAGACTATTTTTACTCTTTAGTAAAAACTTTTTAAAGATAACAAATGCAATGTAAAATTAAGTGATTGTAAAATAGACGAGTCCGTTAGGCTTGTGCGGTGAGTGCAAGTCGCACTCGCCAGGCTCTCGGCGATTGCTTTCAAGGTTCCCCCGTACTGGATGCGTAATTAATATTAAACATCCTAACTTGATATTCATCACATACATAGTTCGGAGCCGGCCCCTGCATGCATCATTAATACCTCGTTATGCAGGCCCCTATTTTGTAATTTAATCAGCTCTATTCATCTGCAGATGAATTTATTCGCGCATTAAGATGAGATTAAAAAGAAATTTACAAGAACGGGGCGATCTACAGTTTTCCTATTAATTTTAATTGTAACGGTTTTTAAAATAGATACTGCTATCAGTTTGTTAAAACAATGAATATAAAATTAGCAAGACAACGAAGCTCTTGAATTTTTTTATGTTCGATTAAAAAAAAAAACGAAATATATATAAATATGCAGACTGCATTACGAGTCTAATGGTGCAATGGGTACTCCTAGGCCGAGCCAGATCCCGTCCCCGCCGTCGCTGAGCAGCGGCAGCAGCGGCAGCACCACGAGCGGCGGGGGCGGCGGGGGCGGCGGCGGCGGCGCGGGGGGGCTGCCGCGCGCCGGCACGCGCGAGGTGCACAACAAGCTGGAGAAGAACCGGCGCGCGCACCTCAAGGAGTGCTTCGAGCTGCTCAAGCGGCAGCTGCCCGCCGCGCCCGACGACAAGAAGACCTCCAACCTCTCCATCCTCGGCTCCGCCATTCGCTATATACAGGTGAGTTATGTGTGTTATCAAACATTAGTTATTACATATTTTTTCGCACTAGCTGAAGCCTGCAGCTTCACTCGAGTCGGGATGGGATCCAAAAAGTGGCTATATTTATCTGTTCTCCAAATTTCGTACAGATCCAAACAAAGATACATAAACTGGCGTTTATAATATTAGTGTGATTTTTTTCTGGCTTAGTCTGATCTTCACTAGATATAAACTATAGTGGATTTCAAGTAAAAAGTGACGACATCATGATGTGGAGTATGCTCTCTTCGAGATAAGCGGTTCTTTATGCTGTAAGAAGTAGGCTTTTCTAATCTTCAACATTGAATGTCTTCTCAAGTAAACACTTTTATCAATATAAATAGATACAGATAATTTACATCATCTCATTAATTTGTCTGTTTTGTACAGTGCTTTTTTATAATTAAAATAAATAAATTAAGTAAAATTATATCGAGTTCTCGCACTGTAAGGTGAGTAATAGTTTCACAATAAACTAATTATTATTGCTGGCGATGCAATTAATAGCGATTGCCGCGTCGGTGACGGAAAATCCTTCGCTAGGCGGAAGCGAACCCGTGATTTCATGAAATCTGTATGAAACGTCACTCCACTCTCGTGGCTATTTCGATTTCGATATCCGCAATATGGGCATCTCGGTCCGCAGGTGCTGCGCCGCAAGGAGCGCGAGTGCGAGCACGAGATGGAGCGGCTCGCGCGCGAGAAGATCGCGTCGCAGCAGCGGCTGGCCGCGCTCAAGCGGGAGGTCACCATCCGCGCGACGGCCCGCCCGCGCGCTCTCGGTGAGTGCCCCCTCGCCGCCGCACCGCCGCACCGCCCCACCTCCTCGCGCCCTCTGCGCGCCTGGTACACACGCCAGAGATTATTTAATATTTGACAATGCCGTTTCAACAAAATAAACAAAACTAACACGGATCATTTATTAAAAATTATCTATTAATAATGATGGCGACCCGCTTAAACGCTTCGAAGGTGGGCGCGAAAGAGATAGACGACCTGACGTCCGTCCGTCCGTCTCTTTCGAGCGTTCGGAGGCGCTACGCGAGCCGCTCACCTCTCGAACAGAGTGTTTCTGCCAAAATAGAGCGAAAAAATTACAAACAGTTGTGATAACCTTGTTATGATCAAAATTTTAGTCATTTTTCTCTTTGTTGATTGATAACTTTACAATTTCAGATGCTGCGGCCGAAGAGAAGGAGAAGGTTGACGTTATTAACGGGCAAGTTTTAGGAATTCCTTTAAAAGTAAGTATGTGCAATTCGGTCAGTAACAAGATAGAGTCTACTGTTTATTAAGCCAGAAATTGGATTTAATTTTCACCTAAGAAATACTGTTGATATTCTTTGCCAAATTTGTCAAATTTTACATAAAACGTTCTGCTTAATTTTCGGACAAACGTTGATTTGTTTTAGAAGAAAAACAAGTTGTCTCTAAATATTTACTCTATAGAAATCTTTTCTTTTGGGTCTTAGAGATATACTTAACGTGATTTCATCTATACATATAATTATTCTCTTTTCCAGAGCAGCGGGTCGCCGCCGCCGGCGCCGCACACGCCGCACACGCCGCACACGCCGCACTCTCCGCACTCGCCGCACTCTCCGCACGCGCCCGCGCCGCACACGCTGAACCTGAGCACGAAGCTGCGGCCGCTGCCCGTGCAGCTGGCGCCCACCGCCTCGCAGGTATGTGCGCCTGGTACACGCGCACTAATTAGGGCTGATCTTAATCTTAGGATTACGAGTTAGAATTAGAAAAAGTTTGCATTGCATAGTGAACAAAAAAGGTATGTGATATTTTTGTAGAGTTGGCAAAATAATTTTCTAGAATTAAAAGAAATATCATAATGAATAAACTTTTATATTTATTTCAAATGCCTCAAAATAATGGCCAGATATTCGTACTATTTATTATTAACATCGAATCCTTGCTATATATTATGTATGAATATTTGTTTCTTTGTTAGTTGGTCGTTCTTTCGCGAAATTAATTATTAATTATATAGTAATTCCTTAGATTACCAGGTTAGGTAGTGACATAGGCTACTTTTTAGCGCCTCGAAAGATATCATACCTGTGGGAATTCCCTTTAACTAATTACTTTGGATAAAATAAAGCTATATATATAATAGATATATTAGTAATATAAAATATATATGTTGTAGCTAGATAGATACACATACAATCTTTATATAACTATATCCTATTATTAATATCAAAGCGAATTAAAGGATAGGAGTAGAGGATAAGATCTTTAATTGATAAAAGATATTGAATTCCAAAGCATTGAATAATCTTATTTCAATTATGTCTAGTTAGGGCTTACGAGGTTTTAGTCTAGTAGTTTTATCTACCTTATCCATTAACGGTGTAATTGTAAGCGAAAACCTTAAAAAATCAGTCCAGACAAAAATAGCGGTAATGACTGATAAAATTAAGAGAATTTGTTAATCTGCTCTTAATATTATAGAGAGAAAACTTTTGTATTTTTTGATATTTGTAAAGTGTTCACGCACAAACTGCTGGACCGATTTCAAAAATTCTTTCACCATTAGAAAATGGCGACTTCACTTATTGAGAGATAATGTTGGTAAATAATCAGTACTATTCATCGACACCTGCTCAAAGATTTACGATAGGTTTTTGTTTATATAGTGTCATTAGTATTATTATAGCGAGTTGTCATTAGTAACAGCTGTTTTATCTTATCTTTTATTAATTTATCTCGAAATAATGTTTGAACACGTGCTTTTTATATTTAACAATAAGCAACGGAAAATTTGTAACAATTAAATGAAAATATTTAGTTCCTCTTTTAAGAAGTGTGAAGAAAAGTGAGGATAGATAGTTTATTTTTGCTACGTATTACTGCGGTGTAAGTAGGAATGTTATCAACAATTTTCTTTTTCATTTGTTTGGCAAGTATTGTCTACACAGAGTGGCGAGGAAAGAAACTCGTGGTAAATTTGGTAAAAGATTGCTTACAAATTTAGAAAGTATATCGAAATTTTATAGGTATATCGATGGCACAGGTTATTTAATGAATGATTTATCTGCATCAATTGAGGTGTAAACGATTTATTATTTTTAATTAAAGGAAAACCTTCTACTATCTGGGAACTGTATTATGCTTCAACTATGAATAGTTAAGTAAGAAAAAGACTCATAAGTGAGCTATTTGAAGTTCGGTACAGAGAGATAGATTAAAATGTAGACTAGCATTAGGGGAAAGTTTTTATTTGGGTATGATAACGCGAGATTTTTTTTTTGTTACTGATGTATAGAAGTATAACTGTTCTTAACATAGTCGAGTTTCTTGTCGGCACTTTTCTTCAAGGTTCGGAGTTAAATATTTTTCAAAGGCACATAACAATTTGGGGCGCTAAGTTCGCATCCACTATGCGGAGCTGTTGTAAGAGTGCGGAGCGCAAGGGGTTCGCGAACATAGTGGGCACTCGGGCTTACAGTTAGGTTCAGTTAGGTTTATTGTAGGTGGTTCAGCGAGAGTTTGAGCCGAAGTATTGTGTTGCGCAGGTGGTGCGCGCGGCGTACGGGGCGCGCGGCGCGCTCGCGCTGGCCGCGCTCGCGCCCGCCGACCCGCCCGCGCAGGTACCCGCCTCGACCTCTCGTCTCTCGCCTCTACGGGCCTCAGCCTCTGCGCTGGGGCTCTAAAGGCACAACTTTCATGTATAAGTGGGCACCGGAGCCGGTGTGTCGCCTGATGGTACATGTCTCTACTCTGCAAATGCGTCGCTTTGCGAAGGAATTGACGACGAGAATAAAAAAAGGCCTGAAAAGGAAGGAAACGGACCTTCGACTTCCATGTCATAAAATTTTTCAGTGAGTCAGTGATGAAGGGTTTAAAACATCACATATGTAAATAGCTCAATACAAAAGGCGAGTTCGAACCTCGGGGGATATATTATTGTTTTATAAGTAAATTTTGATAACGCCAGTGTTGAAATTTATAAACATACACATGTATTAATACAATACTCCAAATACACTTAATTGGATTATTTAAACATAACAATTCGTAGAAATTAAAGTATATTTACTTATGTTTATATTAAAAAAATGGCTTAAGAATAGCATCTGTCCTATGAATAATACAGTTTGAAATTCTAAGATCGAACTCGAATGGATAGACAGCTGTTGATTAGTAATGAAACTAATGAAATTATATACGAAAAGCTATTTAAAAATGTGAATTAGCTCTCGTACACAATTTGAAACACATGATTTTGTTGTGAAACAGAGCGGCGGGCTGGTGGTGGGCGCGCGCGCGCTGCAGCTGCTGGCGGGCGCGCCGCTGCACGTGCTGCACCCGCACAAGCACCTCGCCAACGGTGAGAGCGCACGCGCCGCACACACACACACACGCACACACACGAAAAATTATATTATATTAGAATACTTGTCCACTTTCAAACGAAAACTTTTACTTAAATATTCATTCAACTATAGTTTTTTTACAAATGCCTTTAAATCGTCAAACAAATAATTGAATTAGCCTGTTGAAACCTGTTTATTGAATTTTTTCAGGGGTCACCACGGACAGTAACCGGATATCTAAGGAAAACGGCATCGTGACGACCTCCGCAGTGTCTACAGGTAGGATTTTACGTTGAAAGTAAAAAATCAATATAATTCCAATGTTTTTCAAGGTTTTTCGTTTCGATTTTATATCGCTTATACTTTTGATGTGAAACATCTGTAGCCGCACGTAAAACAGATTTATGGCGTGGCGACGCGTCGCCACGGCTTGCGTCGCCACGCTATATGATGGTATATATACAGTCTATGTGCAGTAGTGTGTACGGTGTAATATTTTATTTTATCATTATGACATATTTAATTCCTATCACAGTCTGTTCTTTTCTGCGTATTAATTTTACAAAATAATGTCGGTGTTTCACATCTGCTAGGCGTCCCGTGATGGCTCACAATTTTTTTTAGTTTAATGTTAAAAACTTTGAGAATTTATCAAAATAATGATATATTAGTAATTTATTCACCTGTGCGATAAATCAATTAACAAACTATAAATTGAAAAATCTGTTTGTTCGTCCAGAGGGCGGCAGCGTGGTGGTGAGCGGCCTCACCCCTCTCGTGGTGTCGCAGTCCGCCGCGCACCTACTCGGCACACACACGCTCACACACAAGGTCCGTCCACACACATGTTCACTCATAAGGAACACACACACAAATAGATGATATAATATATTGTATCGGGCCGCAGATGGTGGAGACGCATATGGTGAAGGGCAGCGTGTCGCCGCTGGCGGTGAGCGCGCAGTACCTGAGCGCGACCACGATCGTGAAGCCCGTGGTCGTGGTCACCAGCGCCGCGACCGTGACCGCGCCCGCGCGCGACCACACGTGACCGCGCCGCCCGAGCCGCCCCAGCCCCGACTGTACGCGTGAAACGTGTGCTCAGTGATACTTGGAACGTGACGCCACCTCCGCAGTCTGCTCGCCTGGTGCCGCGGGCTCGCACGCCACGCCGTGTTTTTGTGATTTATGTGTAATATTATTTTTTCATTTCAATATTCATTTTAACCTGGTTGAAATTAGTTCGTTGCGAAAATAAGTATGTATGTAACTTTATAATTATAATTGCGTCACAATTCGTATCTGTCCAACAGTTTCTCCTCGTATGTTTCGTAATGATTTCTTTTATACATAAAACTACTTGAGTGTTTCGTGGGAGGTGGGGAGGAGCGCCGGCGCCCCTGCCGAGCGCTCGGGCGGCGGCCCCGCAGCGGGTCGTCTGCGATATCGTCACTACCTCATCTGTACTTCATATCGGGCTTGTAGAGTGGAGTCTCGGCCGCCACGCAACTATATTGACTGTATTTTGTGAAATATCTCTACGTTTTCAAATCGCGTATGAATTAATCATTTTTCGCTTTCAACATTAGCACTCGGATGCAAACGCGCTTGAAGACTTGTTTCGCCTGTAATATTTCACAGATATCTTCAATATGCCGCGTATATATTTTTATATTGCAATGAAGAGGCGCGCCGGTCGCGAGCTGCGCGCGGGAGCGGCGACGGCTCGAAGGACCAAAGCGCCGCGATAATGTTATGCGTGTAGATACTAAATATATTTTTCTACAGATTCGAAGCCGTGTACAATTGTAAAGTGACCGCGTGTAGATATTTTTATTTATTTATTTAGAACCGGTAATCGTGGGGAGCGAAATTACGCGTGGAACGGAATTGTATCGCAGCGGATTTTGTGATCTAACAATCTTTTTATTCGATAGGGGCGGGACGCTCCGCCGTCGTCATGTTTGCTGTACGATCGAACAGAGTCGCAATACTCACCGCGCGTACGTTGGGCCACCCGCACTAACCGAGTAGAGCTAAGTGTGTAAGTGTATCTGTGATGTGCGCAGGCGCCGCCGGCCCGGTCCGCACTGTGGCGTCTCATTTAAACTTGTCAATTTCTAAATAGCGTTAAATATAGCCAAGTGTGCGCCGACGCGTCGCGACGTCCGCAGCGACTGTGATAGCGAGCCGCCGGGGCGCGGGGGCGGAGCCCGGCCGGATCTTATGACGAGAGTAGTAATAACTATAGATAGATATTTAAGGACCGGATGCAATAACATTATTTGCTCTTTTCGCGTAATGAATAACGAATTTTGTCAAATTTTCTCCGTATAATTTTAAAAGGTTTTATTTTGAGCGCAGTTTACACGTTAAAAAAAATAATAATTTAAGCCTACGTCTCCCTTCTCTCGCCCTCCCACATGATGTTACAATATTCTCCATTATTTCGCGTATAGTGTCTGATCCGGTTCCCACTACCTGCCGTTACGTATTGCGGACATTACATGTTTCCACGAAAGTGATGTTTCCTCACAGTGAGACAATGAGTCTTCATCAAAAGCTTTTTAAATCGTAATACTTATTTCCCTTTGTGTCATTGTCGTTTTATTTACAGTGCGCATGTATACTTGTACAAAAAATAGAATGTTTGGGAGAGAAATTTGACATAGTTCACATATATTATATAGTATTGTATAAATAAAAGATGAACGTTTGGGAGACTCCTGCGCAGCGCCGCTCGGCCGTCCTCACTAGTGCCTGTTTACGAGCCGCGGCCGGTTCCGCCGAGCTAACTCAATATTAGAAATATTATTTATCTATAGGATATTATTAAACAAACTGAAAAATAATAAATGAGAGTATAATATGGAGGCCAAGTACCAGGGCGCCAGGACGCTCTGAGGGTTGTCTCGGCGGCGGCCCGCGGCGAGTGTACTGTAGTTGCATTGTTTCTGCAGTTGTTAAGTTTGCAGTTTCGCGTATTGTTGTTGACTCGTCGAGTTTCATGTTTTGTCCTTCTCGCTCATGTTGATATTGTTTGGCGTACAAAAGAGACGAACGCACTGTCCAGTTGTCTGATAAGCAATAATGTGCCAATAGTCTTATGTTGTTGTGAAATAGAATAGACTAGAATCGGTGTTACTTAATGCAATTTAAATTTTGTATGATATCATATTATATGAACTAAATCGAGCTTTAACGTAAGGGGTCAAAGTTTCCATTCGGTTGCCCGAGTCTTTATTCGTTTGTGTGCAATAATTCGGATGATGTGTGAGCCGGTGAGAGTCGAACTACTTATTTATTATTTGATCGTTGCAACCTGCAAAGCAATATGTCTTTTGTGTGGACTAATTATTGTATCGTGTCTAAAGAAAGTCTCGTCATGAATTCCAAATATTGTTTTTGTATAATTTGTAAGGGCGTAAATGATCATGAAATGTTTATTTATTGATAGATCGTACGGAGACCGTTTTATTTTGGTAACTCGTATTCTGAAACTATTTTAGTACTGATGTATTGATACGATAGAATGGCGCAGCCGCCCTCGGGCGAGCGCCTGTCACTTCGCCTAATTCCTAGTTATATATGACAAAGTGTTTAATATAAAGTAATTTAAATAAAAGAGAGAAATCTATTTTAATTGTAATAATATTGCGAAGCGAGAATGCTCATGTAAATACAATGATGTACTATAAAGTTCTAATATTTTAGAAATACAGAAGATACATATTTATTTTCTTTGTTTTATTTTTACGTACTTACGCTTTTAACCATAATAGCACTATTGATGAGCAATAATTGATCACCAATGTTGGAGGAAAATTGTGTAAGTATTATGGCTCCTGGAGCGAGAACTGCATCCCGTCACACACACGCACGCACACGCAGTGTTGCCAACAATATGTAGACAGAAACAATTATATTAACTTTGTTGCTAACGCTTACCATTAATGCGAGGTTTTACCCTGAATATAGTATTTTATTGTCGGTGTGTGTACACACAGCACCCTCTAGACAATTCAAAGCTTTTACGATGTTGAGATCAAAATAACTTTTCCCTCCCTTTTTACTTACTTGATTTGGCAACTGGTTTAATTTTCTTGCCATATAAAAACCACACACTCTGGACCCAGTAATAACATAATACATATATATATCATGTAGGCTTTAGACACTTGCGAAGGCTCTCTATTGGATGGAACCATTCATAAAATTGACGCACACCTATTCTATATTATATCAACGTCCTTTTAATAATATTTGTGCAGTTGTGCGGCTGAATTTAAATGTGTTACGTTCAAACTGAAGCTACCCTTTGAAGCTTGTCAGATATTTTAGGTTATAAATTGAGAATTTACGTGTGGACACAATGTTCCATGTTCCATTAAAACGGCAAATATTAAATGCTGTGCTGTTTGAAACTATATTCTACTTTCTCGCTAAATAAAAGACATACTAATATACACTTTTGTTTATAATACTTGGGTAAATATTTTTTTATGTAAGTATAATGAAAAAGGGAATATATAATGGATAACATAATACTTTTCCTTATTCAAAATGCAATGAGAGACAAAACCTGGGTTAAAAATTAGTAACATAGTTACATAATCTATATTCTAACGGTTTGATAATATGCCTCTCGTAAATTCCCTGAATACGGGGCCCGTATGCTTAAGAAAGTCGATAAAACATTAATTACTGCTACAAGTTTATAGCTTAGTGATTAACTTTAGGGTTACTATCGGCTAGACGACTCGAGGAAACATCAAAGTAATCGGTCGTCATAGCAACCTTAATTGGTTACGTTTAATTACATGTTAAGAAACAGACAACAACAGAATATTATATATGTGTGTGTTTTAACTATTATTTTCACCATCAATACCAGCTCATATTAGGGTCCAGCCATAATTCACCACGCAATTGACATGCCGGTTTCATCACGATGCTTTCCTTGACCGAATCGAGCAGTGGTCATATGAATAATGTTCAGATAAAATAAAAATACTAAAACTACATTTTAGTATAATGATATTTGGTGTAAGAATCGCTCTGGGTGTTGCAGATTAAAAGATTTTTTGTCCTGATGTCGTAATAGTTCAGAAACTACTCTGGTAAATCGTTCCAAAGATTCTAGGTAGCTGCAAGTGAAGCATTATGTTGGTGAAGAGCTAACTATCCAGACTGTGTGAAAATAAAGTCGGAGACGGATTTGACAAATTTATAATATGTCATAGCGGACAACCGAGTTGGTGGTTCGCCTGATGGTAAGTGATCACCACCGCCCATGAACATTCGCAGAGGTAGTTCCTCTACCAATGCACTGCCCACTTTTAAGGGGTAAGGGAAAAGGAAAGGATGAAAATCTGGAAAAAGGAATGGACTGGGAAGCGTAAGGAAAACGAAACCGCGGCATGCCATTATTTCACGCCAGTTTTCTGTATGGGTGTCGTACTTCCCCGGTGTGAGCTAGCCCAATTCGTGCCGAAGCGTGCTCAACTTTCACGTACATGACTGTACTTAGAAGGTTTTTTTTTTAATAATTTACAATATCTTTTGATTAGCTTTATTCACAATCTTTTGGTATCTAATTTAGTCATTTGTATGCGACGAAATGTTTTCCTCTGTAATATTTCCGGAGGTGATAAAGCCTTGAGATACATAATGTGATAATAGATAAGAACGCACTTCCGATACTGATGTAAGTGTTTTCGCAAGTAAATGTTTTTGTAACACTTTTATTGCGTTGTAAGGAGATAAAACGGACTAATTACAAAATCTAATAAATTTTGTCGAGAGTGAAATTTAAATTATAAAAATAAAATAAATATATTTAAAAATTTTAGAGCCCTTGTATTAAGAAATATTCTATTTCAATCAATGAGAGCTGTTGGTTTTAAGTAAAATAAACATATTAGGAAAATAAGGTCTACCGTGGGTAATAAATATTATTTATTTTTATGTAATTAAGTAAACAATCGATATAAACTCGATTAGAAGTATGTAGGTACTAGGATCCCATAAATTGTGGTATATCCAAATACACCCATGACGTTCTTTATCAGGAAATAAGGAGTAACGAACTCAGCTGTTTACTCATTACTTAAATATAAATTCATGGCGCCTTGCAATATTTGGCCACACATCTTTATTCGTTCTGCGCGTCTAGTCCGTTAAGAAACCGACAATGTTGCTTTCTTTATCAGCTATTTTATTAATTAGTGCAATTAGCGCATTGCCAGTAAATGATAATGATTTAATTGCAATGTTAGATTACGTAGATTTCAATAACAATATAGATGAAGATGGATATACCATTGATATATCAGACCTCGGCCCACAGGCGTATGGTTTTCCGAAAAACGATAGTGGTAAGTTGACTCTTTGTTTTCTTTTTTTATTATTTGAACTGCAATCTGCGATCATAAAGTTTCGAGATTTGCCATAAGCCAGCGCCTTCGACTTAGCAACGTATTAATAATTAACACTCTAAAAAAATTATATTAGCAACTACATATTTAACACAAATTACTGCAGCATCGGCTTATTTAGTTACAGAATGGTTTATCTATGTTGATTTTCAATAATAGGTATTCATTTTTATTTTGTACTTATATTGATTTATAATCCAGTCAAAACTGTTATACAACTATGACACTAATTTATTATAATTTTACTTCTCATCTTACTAATATTATTAATGCGAAAGTTTGTAAGGATGTGTGTGTGTTTGTTGCTCTTCCACGCAAAGATTACTGAACCGATTGCAATGAAATTTGGTGTGTAGACAGCTGGACAACTGGAATTACATATAGGCAACCTTTTATCCCGATGTTCCTACGTGATACGGACTCACGAGGGTGAAACCGCGGGGCGCAGCTAGTATAATCATAAAGAGAAGAAGGGGAATTCCGTCCGTCAAGATTCTAGACAATATTAAATAATTAATAAATACAGAAAATCGGTAAGTAGTTGTTCTTTCACATTCTTGTCTATAGACTGTAGGACAATTTTGCTACAGTTATAGCATTTGTACAAATTATTATGTAAATTTTATGAATAAAACCGCCTTGGTTGCGACCGTGGTACGTGACTTTTTCTCTCCATGAGAAACTTCCTAAATCATCAGAAACATTAGACGAATTTGCGCCGTTCTCGAGGTTTACGGTTACAACATTGTGTGCTTCATTTTTTTTTATTCATAAAGATAAATTCAAAGGTAGGTTTATATCAGCACGTTATTATTTAGACGTACTAATAACAAACTTTTATTGTTAGATTCATCAATTCACTTGGTAAATTAACTATTTACTGGAAGAGATCGCTGTTAAACGACAAAGTTGCCTTTTGCGGTTATCTTTACTGTATCATATAGACTCTTGATTTTAAATATAGAGAAATAAGTAAATATTTCTTTTTTTTCTATTATTATAGTTACCTACTTAGGCTTAACAGTCTTTTATCAAAGCAGAGAGATTTTTGCGTGTTTTTTGAAAAGTAATAATAAAATGGAAGCTTTGAGACAGATGTACAATACTAAGAAAATTAACTATTACAGTATAGAATTATGTTATCTGTGCTATTACAGCCGTCATCGTTAAATACTATCATTTCTGTCTTCCAATTTTTATTCAATTAGTTATTCAACTGAGTGACAATCATCCAGATTAATAAGACTGGAATGTCTAAGTTAAATTGCAATTCCTTGTACATTACTTAATCACAAATGAATGAAACGCATACGTTGATATACCAAGGACTCTCTAGAACAATGTAGCCTATATTTGTGAAGCATATCATAAGGCATATGTAAAATTGGGCATGAAATAATTGAGGCCACAGTGATGTATGAGGTTGTGTCAACTTTCAGGCGATAAGTTGGTGACATGTCGTGCGCCGCTGATGGCAGCTATTTCCTCTCTTTTACGATGTTCTGATAACGATGTACGCTTTATAATTCATTAAGGCTTATATAAGTATAGTGTATCTAGCATAAGACTTTTGGAATCTGTCGGAATTTTTTGAAAACCTTTATTTTTTGATCAGTGATACGCTGTAATTTTTTTTTTTTTTGTTGTAAATCTTACTCAAAGGAAAGAAAAAGATTCGTTGATGCAAATTTCTGGTAACAGATCTATAACCCTAAAAGGTTCAGACATTTTTCGCCAAAAGTTAGGCTTAAATAAACTGACATACCTACTCATAAAGAAATAATTGACATAAATAAATTTTAATCTATACTAATATTATAAAGCTGAAGAGTTTGTTTGTTTGTTTGAACGCACTAATCTCAGAAACTATTGGTCCGATTTGAAAAATTCTTTCAATTGTAGATAACCCATTTATTGAGGAAGGCTTTATATATATGTACCACTGGCGTAGCCGGGGCGGACCGCTACTGTTATATAGACGTTTGTGGGTGAAAGAGAAGGGATAGGTTATAGGTAAGTATTAATTGAAAGTTGAAAGAAACAATTTTGCTTTTATTCAAGCGTATGTTTTTGATATGATATGTAACGCCAGTAATCAGAAACTAAACGCAGTAATTCAAATTCAAAGGGGATGCAGTAACGCAGTGGACAGAGGCGTCCCTCGAGAACCCAGAGGAAGTCAGCGGCTACTTGCAGGGGGATATCCTCATACCGACGCAGGCCAGAAACGGCGTCAAGGGCAAGACCTGGCGCTGGAAGAATGGCATCATCCCCTACCAGATTGACAGCGGATTCAGTGAGTTGTACTTTTTTTTTTATTTTTTTATTTTATTTATCTTACATTATAAAAACAAGAATATATAATGAAATTATTTAGGTAAGAATTCCAATTTTAGACATATTTTTGGTATTATTTTATTATTTATGCATCACTCCGAAACGTATAATTCCCGATAGACTGCTTTATATTTAAAAATATGACTGTTATGAAAACTTTTTCTTTTTTCCCACATGAGCGAAGCTGCGGGCTACAACTTCGCTTTATAAAAAAGAAAATTCATTTAATATCTTAATCATCATTGGAGACCATCAGCTACCACGTATCGGTTCGATGAAGTATATCACCAAAATTGTGTTGCTGATGGTTATAACGTTAGTGATGGCTCAGTGCGACACACTGACTCTTTAACATATAACATAATGGGCAGGCTCTGAGCAGCGGGACACCATCCGCAAGGCCATCGCGGACTACCACCGGCTGACGTGCCTGCGCTTCGTGCCCCACAGCGGCCAGACCGACTACCTCGTCATCAAGAGCGCCCAGTCTGGCTGCTGGTCCAGCGTGGGCCGGATCGGTGAGAAACTATGAATGAATGTATTCAGATTACGCAGTATCCATACATGGTGTACTAGTTATTTAATAGCACACGAAGTTTTTTTGGAATTTTTATTTAATACTAGCTATCCGCCCGCGGCTATGCCCGCGTAGTCGCAGGAAACTTAGACCCGGGGTTTTTCTCGCATGTTCCCGTTCCCGTGGGATTTCCGGGATAAAAACTATCCTATGTCCGTCTCCTGGGTCCAAGCTACCTCTCCACAAATTTTCAGCCAAATTGGTTAATCCGTTCTTCAGTTATAAATAGTGTAACTAACACCACTTTCTTTTATATATATAGACTATGTGTAACCTACATGGCCTTAGGATAATTCAGTTTAAATTCAAAGTCTAAATTCAAATTCAGCTGGGAAGACTTATTTTTATTCATTCGAAAGTAAGTAGTTTCTTATTAGTAAACGGTTAATGAATTAGATTTTTGGCAATAAAAGTGATTAATTAAATGAGGGCTTTTGTTTTAAAATTTATATTTCCTTCGCTAACGCGCTACCAGCTACAAAGTGTATTTTATGTGTGTATTTCATTTCTACGTGTTAATACTCTAATATTAACCGTATCAAAGCTGAAAACTACATGGTGATAAGTGGTAAATTCCAGGTGGTAGACAGGAAGTGAACCTGCAGGCGCCGGGCTGCGTCTCGAAGAAGGGCACTGTGCTGCACGAGCTGCTGCACGCGGTGGGCTTCATGCACGAGCAGAGCCGGCCCGAGCGCGACGACTTCGTCACCATACAGTACGGCAACATCAAACCTGGTCATTATTTTTATACCTCTTTCGTTTTCTCTTCAAAAATCTATCTGTTAAGTTATTTAGTAAATCAAAATCCTAGAACTTACCAAAGAATATTTGTGGAATACCAATCAGCTATATACTCGTATACTATATATATACGAAGTCTTATTTTATTTCTATTACATACAGATTATTCAAAGAAACGATACTAATTTAGCTCTCCACATTTTCAGGTACGGAGATAAACTTCAAAAAGTCAGAGAAAAAGAACACGGATGACTTTGGTGTCGGCTATGACTACAACAGTGTGATGCACTACTCGGAGTTCGCCTTCTCCAGGAATTCGCAGCGGACCATCGAGCCTAAGGCTAGTTATTCATAATTATAATTATACAAAATACACTACAATAAAGGACACTCTCATTAAATAAAACAATAATTATCAGGATGAAAACAAATTCGATTTTAGCTTTTTTGTCTTAGTATTTTATTATATTTACGATTTTTAATTCGCTATCTGTCTAGTCAAACAATTTGGTATGCGCGGCGTGACAAAGAAATGGACATAAATAGTAAATACACTGCGCTCTACATGAACTCAATAAAATTTAAACCAACATTTGCAAATGTCGTCTACACATGTGAGTTTGCGTAAGTATTCTGCCGTGGGGATCGAACACATGGCCTCAGTGCTATAGGCTGGCATTAACCACTGAACCAATGTTAATATAAATCAGTGTTATAATGAAATCCCGCACGAACACATTTATAATGGAATCCCGTACGAAGTTTTAACAGTATCTATTAATTACGAACTTACCTCACTTGTGGTAGGTATGCCTATTGCTTTATATATTTTTCTCCTTACTATGTATATTATTAGCTGGTTCAACCATAACATTATTAAGACATTTGCATAAGAATCACTAAACCAAGGAGTTTGGTTGTTCTTTAAATATAATTAAAATTCCAGGTGCAAAATGCGAAAATAGGACAAAGAGAAGGTTTGAGTCGTGGAGATGTGAAGAAAGTAAACAATATGTATAACTGCAAGAAAGAGTAAGTAGCCCATTGAAAAAGATGAACTGAAATCGTGTTTGATGATACCTTACAATAGTATAGTATTATAGTCTCCATTTCATTACCAAGGAAAAAACCAGAAAAACTGTAGCTACAACAACAAATGTCAAATCGATTTATTCAATTTTTTATTCGCAGAGAGCCTCAAAGCGGATGGCTGGGATCCATTTGGCAAAACCTCTTCGGGGATAAAAGAACTGCATACACAGACTAACTTAAATCTTACCAAGTTGCGACACCTGCTTTGAAATATGGACGAACAACAAATAGTTATTATCTTATGTCCTACCTATACTATCTCGAAGGGGCATAGTTTAAACATGGTTTAAGCGCGTCTCTCTATCTTTATATTTATAGTGTTTTTTTATAAAAAATAAATAATTTTACTATTATTATTGCGTTTACTCTTAGAAATATCACCCTAAAATACGATAAATTATATTACAATAGTTGATTACTTTTTTTTTTCAAATACTTTGCACGAATATGCACATATTTAATGAAAGTAACTTAAATTATTACTACTGGTGCAAAATGTAAGATATACAGAGAGATCCTTTGAAAAAAAATCTTTCATCTTTTATCGGATACACTTTGGAGAGTGCGCTGCGGAATTACACAACTTGATTCCGCTATCCCCATTCTTCTATCGGTCGTCGAGGCGCACAGACTCTAGGCTCCGCTTTATGGTGGATGTTCCATGTACCCGGGCTACGCGGTTCGACTCTACATTCTTAAATCTACCTTGACTACCATCTCGCCTACTGTTAAGCGTAGATGTAGTCTAAGATGGAGCGTGCTTCCGGTACCTGTTCACCCTACCTTTGAAAATCCCCACATTATACCCGTCAGGGAACACAGACTCAGGAAGCGTGTTCCAGTCCCTAATGGTTCCGATTCTCTATCACACATAAAAAAAGCAAAAATAAGCTGGAAGTGTAAATAAGAATAAAAGAAGAGCTCAATAAACATTTTATTGATATTGTTATGTAATGAATAGCAAACGTTTACAATATAAGTGCCAAATGTAATGTAAATGTAAAATCCATGGGAAGCATCAGTTCTTCTTTCAACAATAGAATTTCTTGAGTTGGTTAATTATTCCTTTTCATTCTCTATTTCCATCTGTATCAAGCACCTCAAGAACTGATAGGCTCTCTCGCATTTGCAAGTTTCAGCTAAAAATAAACTTAATTATTTCATATTTTATGTAGGTATCAATGTGGACTGATTTATTTAGCTTGAAAATGCCTTAATTATATCTTAATTGTTGTTATTGTTCAATAGCCCCCCTGTAAGTAAATTTAGAGAGAGAGAGAGATTTTAAATTAAAAACAAGCAGCTAGTCTTTCAAGAACATTAAATTGAATAAAAAATTATTTCGTTATTAAATAAGTGTGTGAACATCCCGCCCCGTGATCGAATTTTTTCTATTCTTTCAAAAAAATTCTCATTTATAAAAGCATTTCAATGCTATAAAACTAAAAAATTAAAGTGTGTGAACATTTGAAAAATTTTGATGTGCTAGATATTTTAGATTAAAACTGAGTTATACCCCACTATGTGACATAATCTGTACCATGGTTCCTAGCAAAACGGTAACCTAGCATTCTTAAATGATTAGGAATAAACCTACGCTTTATAAGGAGGGAAGAGAAGGATAAACTCACAACGTTCAGAGCAAATTGCGGCCATTTGTTTAACAGTGTCAAGCGGTGTGTCACTGCGCATGCCGGCGAACACGTCTGCAGTCCTGTCAGCATCGAACTGGCCGTCTTCAGAAGCTACGAGACTCCTCTCCAACACGCAGCGGACGTAGCACTGTGTTACGTATAAAATAAAAGATCACGTTCAAGAAATTTATTTTGTTTGATTTTATGCAATAATATGTAGATTTGAATTTGGACTTTCAGCGAATTAAAAACATCATACCTATCCATTATGAAATAGTCACAGGGGATCAAGATTATGAAATAAACTGTAGTTTAAATCCTATAATCGTTTTACAGATTTTTTTATAGATGCATACAATCATAGACCTCCCTTCTTTTTGTTAAAATAAATTTCCATTCAAAATTCAGATTGAGTTTTTAATGTGTGATGATATTATTATTAATAAATACTAATAATAATATCATCACACATAACATACATTGTTACTGTGTTACAAAATAACAAACATTGTTACTGTAGACATAATATACATGCAATAGAGCAATAAAAAACGACAGACAAAATTTTGCTCACTTTCGGCGTTTTATCAGTTTCGTCTGGAAAGCTCCCGCTGGTATTCAGCGATTCTATATAAACTGGAGAAAGAACAAGTTAAAAAAGCAATAATTAAAACAGAAAAAATACTACAAATATATAGCCTAAGCAACATATTTTGCTACAAGTTTAAAATATTTGAAACAAGCACTTGTGTTGAACATACATTATTATTTCAAATTTTTAATATCGATAACAATTTTAAAATATCATTAATTTCAACAAATTTATCTTCAATATCGAAATAAACGATGCCCATTTTAAAATATCTTACTCATCTCGATACGAAATGTCTCGTTGCACTCATTCATAATTTCGGAGAGGTCATACTCGCTTCGTTCCTCTGTATCGGCGACGGGCAGCGGACGCTGTTCTTCTTCCGCTTTCCTCAAACATTTTACTTGATAAAATGTGAATAAAACACATGCCACCAAAAATACAACTCGCATTGTGTGAATCTTTCACGATTAGATACTAGTCTCTCTCAATACCCATAATTTTTATACAGGAGATTCAGGTTTTGTAAACCTTTTTGAATATGCAGGTGGGTGTTAAAAAATACACATTAAGTATAAATACCATGTATGCATAGGCTAAAGCATATGTAACATAGTTTGAATTTATTCAATTAACTTCACTATGTTCCATGTAGCCGCAATCAGTCGCGGATATGGTAAAAACAGTAGAGTTATTATTAAGAATCCTCCAATCTGAATCAGAGTGAAGACTGTAGATTTTATCAGGCATTGAATACACGAATTCTTTAAAAGCACCTACAGAAAGTACATAACTAGCGGCACCGAATTCATATAATATATCTACTAACGATTTTTTTAACGTAGTTTACTTCAAATTATTTTTAAAGAGAAATAGTTGCAGATCTCAGTTCACGTTATAGAGAATAATTATTTGTACGTCAATAGGGGTAGGTATAGGCAGGTCGCACATTAAATGTAATTTAAAATGTAACGAGCATTTGAATTAAACCGTTAACGAATTAAACAGTAAATGATGTTAGGGCATATCGCACGATGACTAGAGTAGTTATAGATTTCTCTCCGGTGCTCTTTGTGATTTCAATTCGTTTCTTTTTACGTATATAGGTACTGTAGCGTAGCAATATATTATATATTAAGAAACTGTTTTTTACCCCATTTAGGGGAAGCATGACGAAGCTATTTGGTAAAACGAGTTAAAGAGCTCAAAATGATGAGCTACCTGTGTTGTTTATAGAACATCAGTTAAAAAATATGCATGTAGTTACTAGTTGCAATCAAGGTAGTATAGTATTGTTATCTGTGCAAGGACCAACATAAGATGACAGCAGACGAAGTAGCGGGTAACAGTTTGTTCTACCTACACAAAAGGGAGCTGTAATTTCACATTAGCTATGACCTAGAAAATGAATACAATTACACATATTACGGTATTATGTCATTAGATATCAATGAAAACTAATCATGATCGTCACTAATGTAAAATAATTGCTAAGCTAAGCTAGTTTCCTTCAAAATTAAATTTGTAATCGTAAATGAAAAACAACAAGTGCAGCGGTCATATGACAGAAAGGAACCGGGGTGTGTCATAAAGACCCATTTGAATATCCTTAGCTTATCGTGTACCTAGTAAACCTTTCATTTTATCGTTGGGAAATGCATTTACGCATCCCCCTATACAGTTTTACTGCGCGAGGGGGTATGTGGGACTCGCACGAAGCCATACCCACTAAAACCCGACGGTGTCCATGGTTCGCCATCAAGTAGCATCTAGGCCTTATACCCCTACCGTATGTGCAGCGAATACCGCATATCTGCGGCCCTTCCAGGCCCAGGAGTGACAATGGTCAACGATATCAAATAATATCGTCACTCCATTTCCAGGGCCAACCACCTTCCGCCGCGGAGGGGATCCGGTTTACTAGCCGCGAACATAACTGTACCTAGTATACCTACTGTTTCAAACTGCGAATAAAAACAACGTCGTAATGACACCAACATACGCAAGAACCAAAAATACAGATGCATCTGCTAACGCAGCCAAACTGATAACTCATTATAGCCTAATAAGTCGTAGGCAATGTTAAATTTTAATCAAATCAATTAATGGTTTATATAATATAGTCGCGAATCTCATTTTTTATATTATAGCGTGCAACCGAGCAACCGCCTGATGGTGAGCTATCACCACCGCCCATGAACACTTGCAGAGATCGTGCCTCTGCGAATGCGCTGCCCGCTTTTCAAGGGATATGAGTAAGTGGGTTTGGGATAGGAAAGTATTGTCGACTACAACGACGACAAGGAACGCACTGGGAAGGGTGATGAAAGGGAAACGGGCCTCCGGCTCCCCCACTCGACGTACGGAACCCAGTAGCACGCTACTATTACAGTTTTTTCCTATTGTTCCCAATGAGAGCAATAGTAATAACTCTTAAACAGTAATCAACCTTATTTTGTAAAAAAAGTACACATTCGAAACATTTATCGTGGCTTTAATTTACAAAACTATATCAGCATTTCCGTTCAAAGCAGAGCGTCGGAACATCATGGGCTTTTAGACGGTAAGAACCTGACTTAAAGCCCATTTCCCTGAGGGCCATGGGCTTCTGTCCATACAAGATTTTAAACTTATATAAATTAGAATACCTGATATTTTATTATACAAATGCCAATAAAATGCCCAATGATTAAGTTAAGTTTTATTTCTTCGGAATAAATAGAACAATAAAATAAAACAACAATATTTATATTCAAAATTTAATCAAGCCATCTGGCTGCTATTATAATAATTATTGTAACAAATATAATTATTCTTAAAAAATAAATTGGTATCAAAAGATAATTATTTTTTTATAAAAAAATTCCTGAATATTTTTGATGATGAAACAAGTCGAAAAAATGTATTCTACAAAAATTAAAACTGGTGTTATGACTGGGATATATGAATGGATATACATATTTTTATATAATGCAATAAAAATGAAATGTTTCTCATGAATTAAAAATGTCACCGTCAACGGTACGGTAGCGTTAATGAGATTCTACAAATCTCGCACAAATACTATTGAGTATTTTAAAACATTACAAAATAGAATCGTTCGAACAGCACGAAGTCACCTTAAAATATAATTAATTAT
The DNA here is from genome assembly GCF_012273895.1 of Zerene cesonia. Lineage (NCBI taxonomy): Eukaryota > Metazoa > Arthropoda > Insecta > Lepidoptera > Pieridae > Zerene > Zerene cesonia. The sequence goes on along the minus strand of NC_052124.1, from coordinate 2,780,120 downwards.
TATCAACAGATGAGAGAAAATATTATAAATTAAAGCCATTAATTAAAACGGATTTAAACACGATTTATTTGCGACAAATTGTTTCAAAAAGGCTTAACAATAAATACAATTGAAAAACCGTATTGAAGAATCTTTTAATTTATAAATGTATAAGAATCGACATACTATGTTACACATAGAAAGAGAGAGCCAGGTCTCATCACTGTCCTTGTTTGAGAAAGAGAGAGAAGATCGGGGTAGCCTATAAGAGGAGCACAGCAGAACGATCACTGCGTCAATAGAGAGAGACGGATAGTGTGCCGCAATCTTCTCTCTCTCTCTCTCTCTATTTCTCTCTCAGTCTCTCAAGGTCGGACATTTCACAGACTGTCGTCAATCTGTTGTATGTTTATGCCGTTCACGCGATCGGTTTAACAGTTTGCCATTTGAAAAGTATTTCTGTAGTTCTATTATAAACGGTGGGTACGTGCTACAGGTAACTCTACACTTTTCATTGTTTATGACAAAAAATTATTTAGATACTTTTCAGACAACACTTTTTTTTTTGGAAGACACCGGCATCATTAAATTCGCATATTCTTCGCTATTTACCACTTAGTCTTATAGTATTTTAGTAAGGCACTTAAATTTATAGGCGTGTTCAGTTAAAATTACTTATTTAAGAATTAAAACGAAAATATAACTTACTCGTAAAAATTAAGTAAAAAAATAAAGCTATTGAGCTTAAATCGCTTACACATAATAAGAAAAAAAAATTGAAACATAATCTAAGACTTAAATTATTATAAAAGTGCACTGGTATAAAACAGTTAAAAAATGCAGATATTGAAAAAAACAGGGTAGTTTCATATTATTTTTCTATACCTCCAAAAAATATAATTAGAACCCCAAAATCGGAACACAGTTTCATAATCTCTTTATGTACGTACAAAAAAAATTTACCAAACGGAGGGTAGTCTGAAGCGACACCGGCCAGTGCATTGAAACCTAACTCTCACTTCTTCTTCGCCTTCAAGCTATCTATGACGCTCTTCAGGTTGTTTATCTGCGTGTTGATGTCTCCCAACGGCTGCTGCGAGCTAGCCCTCGCGTCCCGGGTTTGCTCCATCATGCCGACCATCACTTCCAGACCTATGACTGCCGTTCGGACGCCCACCACTTCTATCTGTTGTGGAATTTTGTTATAATGTTGTATCCTACTTAATTTTTAAATGTGAAAGTTTATGGGTATGGAGAGGGATATTTGAAACCCTTTGACGTAATACAGCTGATCATATCTGTATGTAATTTGGTACAGAGATAGATCTGTATAAGCACATAGGCTACTGTGAACCCCAGAGTTACTTGAGTTAAGTTCCGGCTTAGTAGATAACTTGAGAGTAAAGTGTGAACACAACTATGTACATGTACCTTCATTTATTGTTGTATTATCGTCCCCACCCAGAATATGAGTTGTGTTAACAAAGTGAGCTTAAATTTTTCTCATTATTTATCTTTCTATATATTCTATTGAATGTAATTTATTTAATTTTAATTTAATTGTATGTCAATACGACTACGTATAGTGAACTAGCTGCGCTCCGCGTTTTTACTCGCGTGTATCCCGTAGGTATATCGTAATAAAAAGTCACCAGTGTTATTCCAGATGTCCAGCAACGTAAACGAAAGAGTAACAAACACACTTCCACATACGTCCATCCTCACAAACTTTCGCATTTATAATGTTAGTAGGATTAGTTTGTTAATTCTTTCATACTCACCGACGGCAGCGTCACCACAGCGTCGTCCTTCTCCACCACTTCGAGCCGCACCTTCTTGCTCCTGTCCGGGGCACTGGGGGCAGTGGGGGCGGCGGGGGCAGCGGGGGCGGCGGGCCGCTTGCCCCGGGGCACCTCGGCGTCCTCCTCGTCGCGCACCATGTCGCGGCGCGGGCACGAGCACACGCGAGCGCCGACACTCTGCCGCCCGTATACTTTGCCACTGCCGTGCAAGGGTTTGTTATTAGTTAAATGGTTATTCTATTAATCAATATTTACATTCATTAATTCATAAAGTTTCGTTTATTAATGAATTCCTTTTAATCCCAACAATATAATACAAGAAAATCAATACAATTTTCTGAGTTCTACACTACGATGTGGAGTTAAAATGTAATGCTCTTATGAATCGATGATTTAACAGACATTTTCAAAACATTACAAACCAAAAATCATACTCTTTGTTTATCTCTTTGTATTTGATATTAAAACAAGAATACCCTCATTTTTGAATAAGAGGAAATTATAGAGCGAGTAGAAGAGTGTGAAGACGAGTGTACCCCAACAGATCTACCGTTTAGTAGTAAAAGTTATATTGACTATATTTTTTTAGTGTCGAGTGTAGAGCAGGACATAAAGTCACCGTTTTGTGTTTTGTTCAAGTGTAGAGCAAGTGGTATGAGGTATAAAGTGTATAGAGACAGGAGTAAGTGACACTAGAAGTGTAGAGCGCACGGTAGAGCGAGCATAGAGCTCACCAGATGTCCTCGAGCGTGAAGATGACGTTGATGGGGCGGCGGTTGATGCCGGAGGAGCAGGAGCTCTTGCAGGCGAACACGTAGGCGAGGTCGGCGGGCGCGGGCAGGCGCACGGCCACGGAGTACCACGAGTCGCTGCGCTCGGGCCGGCCGCAGTAGAACACGCCCTCCGCGCCCGCCGCGCGCGCCGACCGCAGCACGTTCATGGTCACCGCGCGCTCGGCGCCTGCGCACGCGCCGCCCGCACGCAACGCGGACAGACGTTACAGACCACACAATATGTCCTAATCGCATTTCATAACGCCAAGCTTCAAACTTTCAACAGATTCAGATATAATGAGAATAATCATTTTTTTTTGAGAATTTAAAAAAACAATAAAAATATTAGTATTTATGTGATCATTGCTTCCTAAACGAATTATCACACAAATAATCTGCCATGCATATTATAAAAACAAAAATAAAATGATATGAACGTCACGGTCCACAACTGACCCGCGTTGGAGGACTCGTGCGAGTGCTGGTAGCAGCGCTCGACGCGCTTCTCGGCCTGCGCGAGCTCCGCGAACACGGTGGTGGCGCGCACCAGCACGTCGCGCCCGCACAGCCGCTCCGCGTCCCACCGGAACCCCACCGAGAAGTTGCAGCCCATGTCCACGTAGATGCGGTTCAGCCGGTGCGAATACTGGGGGGGTCATGAGATAATAAAATTAGGAACGAGCCCGAGCTGCGTGGGCAACACCATGTGTTAGCAACTCGGTACATAATTCAGGGGCTGACGCACGAATGATATAATGTTCGTAACTAGCTGCATGCAAAAAACAACAATTGCCTTGATACAAAATGTCATCTTTATGATGTCTACTACTACTCTTTATGTGTATTTCTCAAATTAATTAACAAATTTTTAAAATGATTTTTATCTCAAATATGCAATAAACATACCAAATACTTCTTTTTCTTTGTATGGGCGGCATCTATTTCCACAGTGAAGTTGACATCACCAGCAAAGTTAACTCTCACGGGAGGTCCTAGAGGTGAATCCTGAAATGAAAATACATGTGTCCTATAATCATGTCTATTCCATATCGAATAGCAGTTGCATTTGACTGAATCAATGTCTGTCAATTTGTGCAGATATAAAGTCATTTGATCCACTCTACTAAAGTTGATCTATACCACTTTCGCAAGTTAATCTTACTAGCCAAATCATCATCATCATCATCAGCCCTTATATGTTCCCACTGCTGGATCACAGGCCTCCAATGAGGGTTAATAAACTAGCCATGTTTTATAGATTTGTTTAAACAATGTTTATTTATTTCCCATAAATTTAATTCTCTTCCAAGAGTCATACTCACAGGTACAATCTGTATGGGCTGTTCGTACTTCCTCTGCACATCCATAGTTTCCTCACAAAACTGAGGATCCTGCAGAAGTTCCGGTGTTTGAGGCAGATACGTGCTCAACATTTGGAAGTCCACCTCGTTGAATGTCCTGTTACAAGTAGCAGTGAAGTATAAAACTTCAATTCTAACAAATTATGCCACCAATTTCTATTGTTTATAAGCAGTACATTTATTTTAAGCTATAAGTAATTAAAAGCAATTGTCCTTTTCTTTAATTTATTTGATTTATAGTTGAACAATCATATAAGAAAAATTTAAACATAACAGTTTTCACTACACACTACATAGTACAGTTAAAAATCACTTCCTACACTTTGTATATCTCTATGAATATGCTTAGATCTTTAAAACGATTGAGCACATATAGACGCAGGTGTTTAATAGAACGAGTAATTCAAGAGGAAGGTTTATGTATAACACATGAACCGGTGTGAAGCTGGCATGGGTCACTCACAGGACACTGAAACATTAATATTCAGGTCTCCGAAACATTCTCCTTAATTTACCTTTTGTATTTTCTAACAGACAAAGTTTATATCACAACAATTTATATCTCATTTTTTAAGTACATTTTTGAAATTCATAAATTACAATTAAAAATTTACATAATATGTCCTTTTCCAAGGTCTCTTCTATAACATTAAATCTTATCCAAATATATTCAACAATTCTTATGTAAGAAAACTTACAGACATTTTCAAAACATGTATATTTTTGTATAGCATGATGCAATTGTTACGTAAATAATTTTATGATAAATATTTAGTAAAATATGTATGAGAAAGTAATGCAGTGAATAAAAAAATGGTATAAAATCTTACACATTATCTTCAATAAGTAATAAAGCAACTATACATACATTTCATTTCAATATTTTTAGGTTAGTAGAAGACTCAAAAAATCTAAAAGTGCTTACAGTATATCATCTGCTTCTGGTTGCGGAAAGATGTGAATTTCTTCATTTTTGAACATGATTAGAGTTTATATCTGCAATTAAGAAAAAAATAGCATGAAATATATCTCTATTTTTTTATACATTCTATATTAATTAATAACTTTTATGTACATGAAAACTGGACAAAAAATATTATTTTTGTCCAGTTAATTTATTATTATAAATTATCATCACAATATATTGGTTGCTTATTCTAATTTTAATTTGGATATAATTTTTTTTTCTTGCAAATCAATAATTCCTTGGGTTTGGAACCAATTGTCATGATTGTTTTCTGTGTTTGATAGGATATTGTTGTCATTTGATAATTTGGATCCCTCAAGGATGTTGGAGACCTTTTTTGTAAAAAGAAAATAGTTATTTTAATAATATATCCGGTAATTACTATTAAAGTATTACTACACAAGTAATTCAAAAGCTAACTAAATAGTAAAGAAATATGCTTTATAAAACAAACAGTTCATTGTATCGTATTGAACTGTTTATGTTAAGGTGGATATTTAGAATTTCTTGATGACTTTTTCTAAATGTATTAAGGTATGCTTATGGTTAAAACATGTTACCCACTTTTAACAACGTAAGAATGCTTTAAAAGTAACAGTAAAATTGTATTCAAACAATATGAAATAATTGAATTATTGTAATAGTACCTATCTATGATATTACTGTGTTTAATTCCATTCAAATGTATTTATATTCACGATTTTCAAGCGAATAGCCATTTGTATGAAGAATTTGGAACTGGTTAATCTTTCAAGAGAGGGAAAGTGTATCAAAATAGGTAACCAGACAAATACCAGATTTCATACTTGTTGAGGCTATAAAATACCTTAGACATGCAGAAATGTAAAATACCTACCGTACAATACGAGGAAAATGAATAAACTCGTTGCGGAATGTTCCACATGCACTAGTAATATTTTATATTACAGCAGTTAATAATAGAAATGTTAATGATTATATTGTAATAAATCACATTGATACGAATTTCTCTAAAACTCCAAAATCTAAAGAATAAACTGCAAACATAGCAAAAACGACATCGCACGTTGAGTTATAAACATCAGTTTAGTTTACAAAACAGATAATAAAATGGTAATTGATACAAAAAATAAGCTTGTCACAGATAAGACAAAATTTCTAAAAATAGTACTTAATATGACAACACTAATAGTTGTGACTTGTGATACGATCATACTGAAAATTGAATGCTCAAGTTTGAAGATCCTTGAATTTATCCACGCGTAATAATTGCAATAAATTTAATTAAATACTGTTAACTTTGACAATAATAATTTTGAAAAATATGCATTTTTTTAAATTGTTGAGTTATATACGAAATATGTTATACATCGATCCACAGCAAAATCGTTAAACTCCATCCAAAATAAAATCATATTTTATAAATAATTTATTTAATCAGATTGATACAAATTTAATGAAAATGGTATTACCATGTTACAAAAAAAATATTAAAAATGATTAAAAAAAATACACCAACTCCGCTTCACTTGTGTTTTTTTCTGATTTCACTGTCATTAAAAGTAATTATTTAGTGCATATTTTCATAGCAACAGATATTTTGAATCAACAGTGGGCTCGATTATGTACCAATACATAGTGCAGACAGTTGCGAGTGACTCTATAAACTAAAATCAATAATAATCAGTGACCAACAAAGGTACGCTATGTTTGCTTTTGCAAAGCGTATAACCTGTGTTTAGTGCTAGCGTCCGGTTGGCGTCTGTCATAGTTAACGCGAAACTACAAAATAAACGCGTCTTTTGCAATATTACGTTGATTTAATGGACGATGTTGTGTGTAAAAGTGGTGCTATTGTAATGGGCTTTTGTTTCTAGTGACCAAGATGAATTATGAAGCGGAAAGGGCAATGAATCAGAAACGATTGCGGATGGAGGCCGAGCCGGGACACGGCGTTGTCCAGGGTAACGGATTGCCGCTAAATTACATAGGTATGTTGTGTAACTAAAGTTTTGCGCGGGAAATAGCTGATACGATTGATAATACGGCGTTGTTATGATTTCTAGATAATGGTCATCAGATACCATATCAGCCGTATGCCGGTGCTTATAACACGCATTACCCGCCGCCGGATGCCTTTGCAGCATATGGCCCTCCGCCCCCGGGAGGTTACGCCCCCCAAAATTTGTCCTACGCACCACCAGCTCACCAGAACTATGCACATCACCAGACTTTTCCACCACAACAACAAGCGCAGCTGCATATGGCCCAGTCACACATGGGTATGTGTATGTACAATATTTTTTACT
>NC_052124.1:2764032-2771950 GCF_012273895.1 Zerene cesonia | reverse complement strand
AAAAATTATTGCCATCATAACAATAAACAAACGGGACTATATAGCACATTTTATATCACCTTCAGAAATATATTGAATGACTTGAATTGAGAACCATCATTGTTTTTGGGAATCTCGAATTTTGGGAATGGAATGGGAATTTCAAATATTTGCATCCAATTGATGTTACTATAGTTGGAAATATATATGTTTGTAATAATGACACTTTACAATAATACATTACTACATACATGTACAAATATTCTTTTAGTTTCTAGTTGTATTAATCATTAGGAGTTTCTCATGAAAGAAAAAATTAACAGTAGTTGAGTGGAATTTTTGTGAATTAACAAATACCTGATGGTGAATACGAAAGTGTGTCACATTAATATCTGTCTAGTCAGATAGCAATAAATATAGTTTAAATAAAAATATACACTTGACGTATAGTATTAACTAAATTGTCTCGCATGCTCTAATACAGAAAAGTAAGAAAATTATTTAATCCTGACAATCCTAACCAGGATAATAAGATCACCACATGAATTTATTGTTATGTATGATCCTTGATGAGTGACTAAAGTTTGAATTCAATCTGTCTGTTTAGACTGGATCAAAATCCACAGCACACTTATAGAAACAAACAAAAAACAAGTGATCAGTTTGAGTTTCACACTCTTCAAACAAAGAGATTGATTTTTGGATACTATCACATTTAGAACAACATCTTAAACATATCCAATTCAAAGTATCTGAATAATAAAATATAATGCAATAAGGCAAATAACCAAACGAAATATCGAATGTATTGCTTTATTAATGTTTTTGTCAAGTCACAAGTAAGGTTCTTATTATGAAAAAAAAAGTATCATGGTAGAATCTTTCTCTTTTTCTAAGATATTCTACTCTTTGTCCTCCTGATCCTAATCAATGCAGATCATAAAACAGTAACCAGACCACTACTGTATGTTAGATATTTAAATTACTATGCAATATTGAAATTTTATAGACGGAAATAATCTGTTTGTTTGTATATGCGTGAATAGTGTAAAAACCACTGGGAACATTTTGGAAAAGTTTAATATGGTCTTAGACAAGTATGAGTTTCAATTAAATTCGCGAGTGCGTAATATGTAAGGTTTAATAATTTATTAAAATAACGGCGGAACGCTAGTTAATGAAATATCCTATCGGAATATCTTCAATCGGTTATTCAACCAATCTGTATAAAACTTGTGAACCTCTTCCAATGTAATTGCCTGAAGTTTGTCTTACAATTGACATGACATTAAATATATTAAAATTTACACAGAAAGTTGTGATGGTAATTTGATAATTGTAATTGCTATTACCAATCAAAATATCATCTATTATTATTATCATTTTAACTTAGTAATTTAAATCTAGATCTATGTCAGAAAGGCGTTTAAATCAGTATAGCACAGTAATATGTTAGCATCTCTCGTTCCTTCCTATTGTATGTTGGATATGAGCAGAACTGGCATGAATGTTATTGTGAACCAATAGAATATGGGTGCTAACTGCTACCTAATAGCAAATTCCTTTGTGATATTGTACATTCTTGCATACTTATTAGACTGTTTAGCCCACAATGCATAAAGAAAATAAAATTATTGTAACTCATATGACTGAATGTATAATGTATCGATGATAGTATATTATCATGCATTTACCACTATAAAGAAGGAAAGAAAGCCCTTCATGAGCATATTCATAATATAATGGGATAAGTCTTGGTGATTATATCATTATATAGCCGAAAAACAAAACAAAACTATTCATCATTAACATTCATTTGTTAGATGTGCGTGCGTCGTTCGTCTGGTGTTTCGTTCGCGCATGCCTTCACACGGCTTTGATTCGCTCAATGAATCATCGACGCTGATACTAACGGTGGTCAGTCAGCCGACAAACCTCAATTACTATTTCTGTAGGTCACGGGCCTGATGAAGCTGTTTGAGCAAATTACATTGCAATTTTCATGTATCAGTATGCATATCATATTGATCGTGAGACAGGTCTTAAAGCGGGGATGATTCCAGTTTGGGAGAGTGATGGCGCTATGGAGATCCATATTGCTCTGTCTCTTTCCCACTGGAATTTCTCCTGCTTTAAGACGTTATAATAACCCGCCCGGCCCTAGGTTTTATTTATATGGAAATTCCATGCTAATTCTGTGTTTTCATCTGTTATATTTAAAGGGTATGGACGGAAGAAATTCCGTGTCCAATTATTGGTTACTCTCATGAAGCTCTCATACGCTGTAATAGTGTAAAAAGTCCTAGAAAAACACTCAATCGAGATTTATTGTTAGGTGAGGTTATGTATTAGATATACGAGATTAAAATACAAATTCTCGCCGCGGCCGTTCCAAAGTTTGTGAATAACACAGCTCTCTTTTGTATGTAGTCCTAGATGTAAGATTTATATTATTTATCGTATTCCCTGCTGCCACATGCGTACAGTTCGTAAAGAGCCCCCCATTGTGCACAGTCCAAGGCTACGGGCCGGAGGTGGGCGTGCACAAGCCGGCGTGGCCGCCGCAGCCGCACCTGCTGCCGCCGCTGGACGCGCAGAAGCCGCTCGACATCAAGCAGCTGAAGCCAGAGATCAAGCTGGAGCCGGCCGACGCGCAGAAGCGCTCGCATCCTGACGCCGAGATGATGGTTCGTGGGATCCATGGTTTAATAATGGCAGAGGGGAACCGTGCTGGTGGGTCGCTTGATGGTTAGCTATCCCCACCTGTTGTGAACATTTGCAGAGGTAGGGCTTTTACTAATGTGTTGCCAGCAGTTTCGTATGGAGGGGATGAAGATTAATTTGATGTTGATACATATGAAATTTTCTTACCTCCGCTTACCATATTGTAAAAAAAATCATGTTGTATTCATGGTGGTCTTTAAAGTTTTTACTATAACATGCAACTCAATATTATAATAATTATATAATTCTTTTTCATTCTAGGCTGGTGATTTGGAACAACCAAAAATAAAGATAAAAACGGATATATTCAAACCAGACGATATGGCGTTACGGGTGGACGATAAGCCGCGAGGTGAGCTAACGTACAGTTAGATTATTCACATCTATCGATAGAAAAATATTGTTCTAAATTCAATATAACTTCTTCATCAGTTGCCTTTTTTTAAGCTGTTTCTTTTTTTACAGATATTTCTATGAAACCACATGAAGTACCAAAACCATTGGATCCACAGGCAAAAGGCATGTATTATAGATTTTATCTTAACGGCAAATACCTAGTTATTTGGTTTGTTGTTATATTTGGTTGTTTTTCTTTTTATAGATGACAGTCAAGCTCAACACAGGGTGGAAGGTGATAAAATAGGAGGTATGGATTGTACATAATCATATATGAACATGTATCACATGTTTGGTATTGAAAGAATTTAAATATCTCTCTCATAATAAGTGAACATTCTTTTTTTATGTCATAGCGGGCAATTGTACTGGTGGTTTGCTTGATGGTAAACGATCACCACCGCCCATGGACATTCGGAGAGCTAGTGCTTCTGCGAATGCGCTGTCCGCTTTTAAGGAGGAGGGGATAACGAAAGGATTGACGAAGGGTGAGGAAAAGGAACGGGCCTCCGGCTCCCTCACTCACCGTACGAAACGCAGTAGTACGCTACTATTTCACGCCGGTCTGCTGTGGGGGTGTGGTACTTCCCCTGGTGCGAGCTGGCCCAATTCGTGCCGAAACGTGCTCGACTTGCACATTAATTCTGTACTGCAGTACTGTATGATTTGGCTCCAATATGCGTGTGCGCTTTCAGAAACAACGAGCGAGCTGGGCGAGGCCCGGCCCGCTGACAGCAGCGCGCCCGCCGCTGACAAGACGTGAGTTGTTTCTTATTTATATTATGTTTCAATGTATTATACTAAATCAGGGTACACTTTTGGATAATATTGGTTTGAGCAATACTATAAATAATGTCTATTCACATCTACGTAATTGAATTATTTTTTTTATTTTTCATATTAGAATATTAGTTAATAATTTATATAGGTACTGGCTTATATCCCTCATATGTCCGGAACAAAAACAATCCTACGTCCTTTCTCGGATCACAAATTATCTTTGTACCAAATTCATCTACATATATCATCTCAGTCAGTTATTTTCGCATTTAAAATATTAAAAAGGTGGGATTTGCGCATAAAAAACCTAAAAATAATGTTTACAGGGATGAAGAGCGGAAACCTTTCAGTAGTCCCGATGCAAATCGACCCGGAGCTACGCCGGGTAAAATCAGCACGCCGGGATTAGGAGAGGTACGGAAATATTTTAACGAAAATACATATTGTGCTTCATCACTTTTTAATATAATGATTGATAGAAAATGGGTTTTGAGTTGTATATAGGTCAAATACTTAACCCGTTTCAATAATTATGGCAAGGAATAGACTGAGTGGTTGTAATATATTTGTATTAGCACATAAGTATTGTTTTCTACCTTTATATAAAGCAAACAATTTTATCAAAAACATGTTTTCTAAGAATGGTATAAGTCTTTAAATGGTGTTTGCTACTAAGAGAAGAGAAATAGAATGAATGTCGAGTCATTTAATTTAGTGTATATCTGAAAGTTACTTGGCAACGCTCAAGGCAACAATATGAAATTGCACTTAAGGCTGCATCATTCCTCTGGGACCCTAAAAATTGACCCATAAAGGGTCAAATTTGACGCATATGCACTCGAGAAAGTTCATTGCGGCTGGGGTCGGGAGAGCCGGTCGCGCCTCCAGACATACAAGTGTATACATGTGCTGTACGTGTGCACCACCAACCCGCAGCCGAAGAAGCGCGGGCGGCCGAAGGGCTCCACGAACAAGCCGAAGCCGGCGGGCGGCGCGTCGCCCCGCGCGCCCGCGCCGCGCCCCGCCGCGCCGCCCGCGCGCCCCCGCGCGCCCGCCTACCAGTACGCCGTGCGCCCCTTCCGCAAGGACTTCTCCGGGATACAGTTCCGCAGGTGCGCCCTCCGCCCCGCACGCACACCGCACACCGCACACCGCACACATTGCATCGCAACATAGTGTAACACAACACACTGCATCGCATCGCACTGTAACTCAGTACATCACGTCACAATACGTTGTATCGTATCTTAACACAACACGTTATATCACAACACATCACATCACATCACATCACATCACATCACATCACATCACATCACATAACATAACATCACATCACGTTACATCACATCACATCACATAACATCACATCACGTTACATCACATCACATCACATCACATCACATCACATAACATCACATCACGTTACATCACATCACGTCACATCACAACACATCACATCACAACGCATCACAACACATCACATTACGTCACAACGTAACATAACTTAGCACATCTCATTACAACACCGCAACACATTGAATTTGAACACAACATCGCACTCCCCCACTCCGTATTGCGACACTGTGGCACAGCACCACAACATAACATACCGCAACATGTAATGAAATTTATTAATTTTGTATACCTGTTCTAATTAATTTGTATTCAGCTGATAATCACCTGATAAAGCTGTCTATTATGATGAATGTTGGTGATTAAGTAGTGCTCATTTATATAAATTGTCTTTTATTTTATTCAGACATAATCGTATCACTCTATTTGACATTAAAAAAAATTTCGAGTTATTTATGACTTATTCTGTTGACTGGTATTAGGCGGCAGATTTGGGTACTATGTGTTAGATGATCCCGCATAGGGTCCACTTTCACCTATATCACCACCACCTATAACTTGTTATTAAAGACGTGTTTCTTGAGACACGTCTTATTTGATAGAATATATTTTATTTTATTTTTTATTTTATTTTATTTTATTTTATTTTTAAAATAAAATAAAAAATAAAATAAAATAAAGAATATAAATTTCACTTAAGGTACACGTGACACAGGTCTATCCTATACGGGATTTTAGGCTTTTGGGTGGACTGGTTGTAGGGTTTGTAGGGTATGATTCTTGTTATAATGAAGCATCAAAATAACGCATTATACTCCCGAGCACCGCCACCTCCTGTCGCACAAGAACACAAAGCAAACACTGATACGATGTACGACGGTATGATGTATGGCGGCAGGCGGTGGAGCGACGACTGCCTGGACTCGTCGCACATCCCCAACGAGGTGTACTTCGGCGACGTGCCGGTGCCGCTGTCCGTGCTGTACAACTACTACGACGCGAACGCGGAGCGCGAGCGGCTCGCGTCGCAGGCGGCGCACATCGCCGCGCAGAAGGCCGCCGCCGCCAAGCTGGCCGCCGCCAAGCTGCGCGGCGTCATGAGCGCTGAGGTACAACCCCCCACTCCACCACCCCACCACCACACCCCCCACTCGCACAGACACGCGAAAAGGGCGACCGACGCCTTGGAGGAATTGATAGTCCTGTCCCCTCTTTTTCTTTTGTCATTGTCGGCAAAGTAGCAGTAGGTGGGTCTCCTAAAACTACTACCACTGTCCATGAACATTTGAAGAGGCACAAGGTTGATTGCAAACCTTATGCCTCTACAAATGGATTGCCGACTTCGAATTGAAAAATAATTAAGAAATGATTGATGAGAGGAATAAAGAAAGGACTGGGAAGGGTAAGGAAAAGGATATGAGCCTCCGGCTCCCCCACTCACCGAACGAAACACGGCAGTATGCTATTTCACGCCGGTCTTCTGTAGGTGTGTGTGGTACTTCCCCGGACCCACTTTGTTCCGAAGCATGCTCGACCACCATATTAAAAACAAAACAACGAAGCTCTTTTTTGTTGTTTTATTACTAATATACAATTCTTGGAGTGTTTTAAGCATTAAGAATAGTAATACAAGCACACGCTTTTTTTCTTTATTTAGGCTATTAAACTGTGATTGTACACGTATCGAATAAATAATATCATGTTGCAGGTGACGACAGTAGATTCATCATCAGACGATGACTCTTCGGGCACGTCGGGGAGCGGTTCAGAAGATAGTGATGACGTAAGTTCATTCCAAACGATTATCTATCTATCTGTCTCTGTTTGCTTTTTGTACTATGCCATACACTAACAAGGTTTTCACACAGGACGCGCCGCTAAAACGCGGCCCCGGCCGGCCAAAGGGGTCCAAGAACAGCACGCCCAAGACCCCCGGGACGCCGGCGGGCGGGGCGGGGGCGGGGGCGGCGGGGGCGGGCGCGGGGTCGGGGCGCCGCGGGCGGCCGCCCGTGCCGCCCGAGCTGCGGCAGCCCGGCATCACCGACATGAAGAAGTTCTGCAAGGCGGCTGGCATACGGTTCGATTATAAGAAACTCGTCGAAGGTGGGCAACTTTTATATATATATACAAGAATAGTTATACAAACAACTGTACAAACAAATTGTACAAGCAAATTCAGCAGTAGGGCATTTCGCTTGGCACAATGTGTATGTGTGTGTGTGCCAGTGAAAACGTAATGGTATTTATAAGGGGCGGAAGCCGAAGTATCCTGTTCTTTGTTCTTTTTAATATTTGAATGCTTGATGCACTGCAATGTAATGTTTCTTATGTAATATTCCTGCTTTATTTACAATCACATTGTACAACCGCTTGTAATTAATTTGTGAACAATCATTGCATTTTTATATAGATGAAATTAGTGAAACTTCATTTATTACTGCAATTCTTGACATGTATTGATAACTTGTGTTTTCGCTTTTTTTATTATTTCTTGTCTGTATGTTGTAAAATTAATATTTTTTTTTTACAATAAATGTAATGGCATCGTTCTTACTTTCAGGTTGCACGAAAAACAAAGAGCGAGTGGCGAAAATGCAGGAGCTGTTGACGGCCGCCGGGCTCGAGGGCAAGCCCACGCTGGAGAAGTGTCGCGCCATCAAGCAGGCCAAGATGGACGCCAAGG
>NC_052124.1:2761267-2764022 GCF_012273895.1 Zerene cesonia | reverse complement strand
GTGGCGAAAATGCAGGAGCTGTTGACGGCCGCCGGACTCGAGGGCAAGCCCACGCTGGAGAAGTGCCGCGCCATCAAGCAGGCCAAGATGGACGCCAAGGAGCGGGAGCGGCTCGCCAAGAAGGAGGCGAGGGCCAAGCCGAGGGAGGACGACGGTGAGATTTGAACTCTACGTCTCGGGAAAAGGGTTGAGGATTCTTTGTAATGTTTCAGTGTATGGAAAGCACGATAATCTGCTCACGGTTTAATGTTTATCTTGTGGATTATCGTGAACAGGAAATGTCAAAATTATATTTTATATTAAAATTTTAGAAAACATATGACTGAATGTGGACTGTGTGACGTGACGTGAATTTAATTATTTTTTAAATTGCTAGATCCTTCTCCGAGCAACAACAAACACAACAATATAACTATTAGCTAAATTAGTCCAGGAGGTCGAGCTTGATTCGTGATCGAGACATAATAGAGGTGTGTGGGTGTCGCAGGAGCAGGCGCGGAGGGCGTGGCGCGGCGCATGACGCGCGGCGCGACGGGCGTGAAGCCGCGCCAGCGCATCGTCATCTCGTCGGACGAGGAGGACGGCACGCCCGCCGCGCGCCGCACGCTCTCCAAGCTGCGCTCCAGCGTCAACGACGACTCCGACTGAGTGCGTGCCGGCCCGTGAGTGCGCCCTACGTTCCTAAATGACTCCTGACACCTAACCAAATTATTATTCGTTACTAATGAATTGTATTCATTGCAGGTAACGCTTCGTGCGGGAGTGACAGACAATATCGAGACAGTGAAAGTGTTGGACCTTCTAGAAAGTGCTTCGACGGGGTCCATGACCTGTAGCGCGGACTCTTGACTTGCAACTGGTTAATGTTAACTTTAATACGTGACTCGGCATAATGTAGAAACTTAGTCGTGCGCGTGCGCACGTGTGAAGGCCTTATGTGAAGAGCGATCGAACGGAGATATCGGTGTTGCCAGATACGCTCTTATTCATTTCCAAGCTAAATTTGTAATTTGCCCCGTTTTTGGGGAATCCAGTAGTCTAAAGACTGCGACCACTAGACGGTGATATCGCATAAGATTTAATGTTCGGGTTAATGTAACGCGACGATGGCAATAAAGCGTGAAAGTCGAACGCAATTGTTACCATATTTAAAAAAAAAAAAATTAGATTAAAAATGAAACCGCATTATCGCGTGCCCTTTGTTGTCGTTTTGATAAATTTAACTAGTCAAGTGTAAAAGACGAAGGATAAGATTCCGCGCTCAGGTTGACGCGAATCGGTCGCTCGAAAAAAATTTTCCTACTAATTTTAGGTCAAAATTTAGGACGGTAATGAAATGATTTCGATGAATTGTCCGTGGAGTGAGCGTTGGACCTTTGGTGGGTTGTTTCTACGATTTTTATATTGTTTAGTGGGTGCAGTGGTAATTAGTAAATCGCTTGAGGGTTCACGTTTGATAGCCGCTGGAGAATGTGATATCATTTTTTTGTTACAGTCTTGGTGTTTACAAATTTATGTATTCACAATTTTTTTTTAAGTTTTGTAATTAGTATGTTTATATAGTTCCGCTGCAAAATATTTGATTGATATTAAAAATTAATCAAGAAAATTTTTGAATTTATCAAAAATGTTTTTTACTATGTATATAAATTAACTGTATATCTTAAATAAGTGACACACCAATTCCTTATTTGAATTCCGTAACCTTATAAATATTATTTTTTTTAAATCTGTTTCCAATATTGAATCAAGTCCTTTTTGAATATTGTTCTTTATTTAAATCAAGTGCCAGATCGTATTATTTAATGAGGCTATTATTTGTTTTTCGGATTACAACATATACTTGGTTCGTGTGCAATGTATGTGAATTTACTGCTAATAAATATCAACTTTGATGTAAGATTTTTTTTGTGGATCAAATAAAGATTTTGGTTGAATTCTTCACATAGACATAACCGTATAATCACCAAGGGTCCAAGCGTTTGATGTAGATGTGTAAGTGTAGGGGAGTGTTCATATCGACTTATTTCTACACAAATGTTTATGGTACGGACATATTTACGTATATAGCTAACAATAAGTGTAAAAATATATTTTTATCGCATTTGTTTGTATTGATAGATTTTTATTTATTAAAAAAGAGGTGTAGTTGGTCGTGAGAAAATTATTGCCATATTTCAACTATATTTTCTAAACTGAGGACCTGTTTCAGTTTTTCAGAGCGACTGAATAGAAAAAAATTGTAATTTTCGCAAATTAATCTGTGATATTTCAAAATTGTTAAATTCACAAAAAAATCTCACAATAATTTTGATTGTTATTAATTTTTAATTTTACACTGATACTTTTGTTAAGCCACATTGCAAAAAGATTAAAAACGAAAACTCGTGTGCACAGATAATAAAAAATAAAAAGGGAATATAATAAATGCGAATAGTGGAAAATTTTGAAACAAGTTCTCAGTTTGCAAAACAAAGTTCTTGGTCAGTGTTGTGTTAAATGTATTATTATAACGCTACAAGGGAAAAATTGCAGACTAAAGATTACTTGGCCGTGACTCCTCCGTTACGGTTTGGTTGAATTTAGACGTTGTGTTTATGGGTCCAATGTCGAAATTCGATCGCGCGTACGGAAACGAGTCGTTTGACATTTGAGCATTGCATTATCTGTGCCAAAAGTTTATGCGGAGCTCTATTTGGCAGTTACGTGTCGCTACACGCAGCTTTACGCGTTGAACATTCTATAATCATTCATT